>NW_027411322.1:0-1013 GCF_003265705.2 Callorhinus ursinus | reverse complement strand
AGTAGATTATTATTTACTCTTTGGGATGTAGAAAGGTTTGTATTTTTAAAAGATTTTATCTTTACGTAATCTCCACACCCAACATGGGGCCCGAATTCACAACCCCAAGATCAAGAGTTGCACTCTCCAGTCCCAGCTTACCGCCCGCAGCTGCACAGAGAACTACACCACCTGACCATGATTGAAAACAATAAGGAAAATAAAGACCATTCCTTAGAAAGAGGAAGAGCAACTGTCAATTTTTCCTTGAAGAATGAACTTGGTGGACTTATAAAAACACTGAAAATCTTCCAGGAGAAGCATGTGAACCTGTTACATATTGAGTCCCGAAAATCAAAGAGAAGAAACTCAGAATTTGAGATTTTTGTTGACTGTGATATCAACAGAGAACAATTGAATGACATTTTTCATCTGTTGAAGTCCCATACTAGTGTTCTCTCTGTGAATCCACCAGACAATTTTACTGTGAAGGAAGATGGTATGGAAACTGTTCCTTGGTTTCCAAAGAAGATTCCTGCCCTGGACCATTGTGCCAACAGAGTTCTGATGTATGGTTCTGAACTGGATGCAGATCATCCTGGCATCAAAGACAATGTCTACCATAAAAGACTGAAGTATTTTGCAGACTTGGCTATGAACTATAAACTTGGAGACCCCATTCCCAAGGTTGAATTCACTGAAGAGTAGATTAAGACCTGGGGAACTGTGGTCCAAGAGCTCGACAAACTTTACCCAACCCGTGCCTGCAGAGAGTATCTCAATAACTTACCTTTGCTTTCTGAATATTGTGGATACCGGGAAGATAATATCCCACAATTGGAAGATGTCTCAAACTTTTTAAAAGAGCACACGGGTTTTTCCATCTGTCCCGTGGCTGATTACTTATCACCAAGAGATTTCTTATCAGGTTTAGCCTTCGGGTTTTTCACTGCACACAGTAAGTGACATTTCAGACCCTCTCTATACCCCAGAGCCAGATACTTGCCATGAACACTTAGGTCATGTCCCCCTTT
>NW_027411321.1:0-1013 GCF_003265705.2 Callorhinus ursinus | reverse complement strand
CTGACCTTAGGGGATAAGCTCTCAGTTTTCCCCATTGAGAATGATATTCGCTGTAGGTTTTTCATAGATGGCTTTTATGATATTGAGGTATGTACCCTCTACCCCTATACTCTGAAGAGTTTTGATCAAGAAAGGATGCTGTACTTTGTCAAATGCTTTTTCTGCATCTATTGAGAGGATCATATGATTCTTGATCCATTTTCTTTGGTTAATGTATTGTATCACGTTGATTGATTTGCGGATGTTGAACCAACCTTGCAGCCCAGGGATAAATCCCACTTGGTCGTGGTGAATAATCCTTTTAATGTACTGTTGGATCCTATTGGCTAGTATTTTGGTGAGAATTTTTGCATCCATGTTCATCAAGGATATTGGTCTGTAATTCTCCTTTTTGATGGGGTCTTTGTCTGGTTTTGGGATCAAGGTAATGGTGGCCTCATAAAATGAGTTTGGAAGTTTTCCTTCCATTTCTATTTTTTGGAACAGTTTCAGGAGAATAGGCATTAATTCTTCTTTAAATGTCTGATATACAGGTTGTTTTAGCAGAGGACATATAGATCAAGACACATTTTCAGATCCCATTTGTTGAACTTTCAATAAATTTTTCTTAAGATTTTATTTTTTTATTCATGAGAGACAGAGAGAGAGAGAGAGAGGCAGAGGGAGAAGCAGACTCCCCACTGGCAGGGAGCCTGGTGAGGAACTCGATCCTAGGACCCTGGGATCATTACCTGAGCTGAAGGCAGACGCTTAACCATCTGAGCCACCCAGGCACCCCATTTGTTGAACTTTAGATAGCTTTAAACTTTTAGTTTCATCCTCTCTCCTCACTCCCCTGAAAAAAAGCCAAGTTGGTATTTTAGTACAAAGCCAAATCCTGTGTTAGGGAAACCCAAGTGTTTCTTCTTTAAATGAATATGGTTTGTCAAAGTGCATTTTTCTCAATGTACTCTGGCAGGATCAGAAAAATACTTAGTGACACCAAATTCATTTAAGTTTTCATCTTGCTCATT
>NW_027411320.1:0-1013 GCF_003265705.2 Callorhinus ursinus | reverse complement strand
GTGGGGGGTGGGAGGGATGGGGTGGCTGGGTGATAGACATTGGGTAGGGTATGTGCTATGGTGAGCGCTGTGAATTGTGCAAGACTGTTGAATCACAGATCTGTACTTAGGGGAAGAATGAAGGGGAGTAAGTCGGAGGGGGAGATGAACCATGAGAGACGATGGACTCTGAAAAACAAACTGAGGGTTCTAGAGGGGAGGGGGGTGGGGGGATGGGTTAGCCTGGTGATGGGTATTAAAGAGGGCACATTCTGCGTGGAGCACTGGGTGTTATGCACAAACAATGAATCATGGAACACTACATCAAAAACTAATGATGTAACGTATGGTGATTAACATAACAATAAAAAATTAAAAAACAAAAAAAATTAATGTGAAGGGGTGCCTGGGTTGCTCAGTCAGTTAGGGGTCTGACTCTTGATTTCGGCTCAGGTCATAACCTCAGGGTCATAAGATTGAGTCCTGCATCGGACTCCATGCTGGACATGGAGCCTGCTTAAGATTCTCTGTCTTCCTCTCCCTCTGCCCCTCCCCACCAATAAATAAATCTTTTTTAAAAAAGAAAAAATTAATCTGAAAATATGTATTAATTCTGGAGATAGAGAAAAAGTTCAAATATTTTAAATTATTTTGCCCATTTTTTAAATTTTTTTAAATAATTTTTATTGTTATGTTAATCACCATACATTACATCATTAGTTTTTGATGTAGTGTTCCATGATTCATTGTTTGTGCATAACACCCAGTGCTCCACGCAGAATGTGCCCTCTTTAATACCCATCACCAGGCTAACCCATCCCCCCACCCCCCTCCCCTCTAGAACCCTCAGTTTGTTTTTCAGAGTCCATCGTCTCTCATGGTTCATCTCCCCCTCCGACTTACTCCCCTTCATTCTTCCCCTCCTGCTATCTTCTTTTTTTTTTTCTTAACATATATTGCATTATTTGTTTCAGAAGTACAGATCCGTGATTCATCAGTCTTGTACAATTCACAGTGCTCACCATAGCACATAC
>NW_027411319.1:0-1013 GCF_003265705.2 Callorhinus ursinus | reverse complement strand
GAGAGGGGTTCTCTGTGCCTCCTGGATTTTGATGCCTGTTTCCTTCCTCACATTAGGGAAGTTCTCTGCTCTTATTTGCTCCAATATTCCTTCTGCCCCTCTCTCTCTTTCTTCTTCTTCTGATATCCCAATTATTCTAATGTTGTTTCATCTTATCGTATCGCTCATCTCTCGAATTCTGCCCTCGTGATCCTGTAGTTGTTTATCTCTCTTTTTCTCAGCCTCTTTATTTTCCATCATTTGGTCTTCTATATCGCTGATTCTCTCTTCTGCCTCATTTATCCTAGCAGTTAGTGCCCCCATTATTGATTGCACCTCATTAATAGCCTTTTTGATTTCGACTTGGTTAGATTTTAGTTCTTTTATTTCTCCAGAAAGGGTTTCTCTAATAACTTCCACGGTTTTTTCAAGCCCAGCTAGTGTCTTTAAATCATGATTCTGAACTCTATGTCCGACATCGTACTAATGTCCGTATTGAGTAGTTCCCTGGCAGACGGTACTACCTCTTGTTCTTTTTGCTGAGGTGATTTTTTTCGTCTTGTCATTTTGTCCAGAGGAGAATAGATGAATGATAGAACAAAATGATAACAGGTTAACAACGTCCTCAGCAAATATACTCTATACAAATCAAAAAGACCTGAAACCAGGGAAAAGAAAGGGAAAGGAAGAAAAAGAAAGAGAAAAAAAAGAAAAAGAAGAAGATAAAAACAAACAAAAACAGAACAAAACAAAAAAAAACAGAATATGATCAAATATGATCAGGCTAGTGCATAAATCAGTGCCACACACTAGATTTTGGGCATATTTTGGTCTGTTAGAAAAAAGTGCCTCCTAAAATTTTAAAGGAAGAAAGACTTATATATGCACAAAATAAGGGTTGATACAATGAAGGTATGGAAGGTGACTGTAAAGATGAAAATTATAAAAGATTTTATAAAAGGAATTGATAAGATAAGAAGTTGTTTGAAAAAGAAAGAGGAAGATTAAAAAAAACAGAAAAAGTAAAGAAAAAA
>NW_027411318.1:0-1013 GCF_003265705.2 Callorhinus ursinus | reverse complement strand
TCTTGTTTCTTGAGAAAGGCTTGTATTGCTATATACTTTCCTCTTAGAACTGCCTTTGCTGCATCCCAAAGGTTTTGAACAGCTGTGTTTTCATTTTCATTGGTTTCCATGAATTTTTTTAATTCTTCTTTAATTTCCTGGTTGACCCATTCATTCTTTAGTAGGATGCTCTTTAACCTCCATGTATTTGAGTTCTTTCCGACTTTCCTCTTGTGATTGAGTTCTAGTTTCAAAGCACTGTGGTCTGAAAATATGCAGGGAATGATCCCAATCTTTTGGTACCGGTTGAGACCTGATTTGTGACCTAGGATGTGATCTATTCTGGAGAATGTTCCATGGGTACTAGAGAGGAATGTGTATTCTGTTGCTTTGGGATGGAATGTTCTGAATATATCTGTGAAGTCCATTTGGTCCACTGTGTCATTTAAAGTATTTCCGTGTTAATCTTTTCCTTAGATGATCTGTCCATTTCAGTGAGGGGGGGTGTTAAAGTCCCCCACTATTATTGTACTGTTGTCGATGTGTTTCTTTGATTTTGTTATTAATTGGCTTATATAATTGGCTGCTCCCATGTTAGGAGCATAGATATTTAAAATTGTTAGATCTTCTTGTTGGATAGACCCTTTAAGTAGGATAGAGTGTCCTTCCTCATCTCTCATTATAGTCTTTGGTTTAAAATCTAATTTGTCTGGGGTGCCTGGCTGGTTCAGTCATTAAGTATCTGCCTTCGGCTCAGGTCATGATCCCAGGGCCCTGAGATCGAGCCCCGCATTGGGCTCCCTGCTCCACGGGAGGCCTGCTTCTCCCTCTCCCCCTCCCCATGCTTGTGTTCCCTCTCTCGCTGTCTCTCTGTCAAATAAATAAAAATTTTAAAAAAATCTTTAAAATCTAATTTGTCTGATATAAGGATTGCCACCCCAGCTTTCTTTTGGTGTCCATTAGCATGGTAAATGGTTTTCCACCCCCTCACTTTCAATCTGGGGGTGTCTTTGGGTCTAAAATGAGTCTCTTCC
>NW_027411317.1:0-1013 GCF_003265705.2 Callorhinus ursinus | reverse complement strand
CCCGGAGAAGATCAGCAGGAACAGCCAGCAAGCCAAGAGCAAGTTTACCGATCAAGGAGACCTCCAGTGATAGGGGAATACTGCACATAGAATTCATGGCTTTTTTTATCATGATTCATTAGGTTTTCAAAGTTAATTTTTAACTGTTTTTTTAATTTTTCTTTTTCCCTTTTGCATCCAACATCTTATCAATCCCTTTTTTAAAAAAATATTTTTTAATTTTCACTTTTAGACTCATATTTTATCCCTTCATACCAATTACCCTTATTTTTGGCATATATATGTAGTACTCTCTTTAAAATTTTTAAATACATTTTTTTACAGATAAAAATATACGCTAAATCACTAGTGTATGGCTTTGTTCTAGTCTCCTGCCTGATCACATTCTCTCCCTTTGTTTTACTTTTCTTTTTCTTTTTTTTTAAATCATCATTCTTTCTTCAAACAACTTCTTATCTTATGAATTCCTTTTATAAAATCTTATATAATTTTCATCTTTACAGTCATCTTCGAACCCTTCATTTTATCAACCCTTATTTTGTACAAATATAAGTCTTTCTTCCTTTAAAATTTTAGCAGGCACTTTCATCTAAGAGACGAAAATACACCCAAAACCTAGTGTGGTGCACTGATCTATGCACTAGCCTGATCATATTTGATCATATTCTGTTTTTTTTTTGTTTTGTTTTGTTCTGTTTGTTTTTATCTTTTCCTTTTTCCTCTTTCTTTCCTCTTCCTTTTTTCTTTCTTTCCCTTTCTTGTCACCTGGTTTCAGGACTTTTCTGATTTGTATAGAGTATATTTGCTGGGGACATTCTTAACCTGTTAGCATTCTGTTCTCTCATTCATCTATTCTCCTCTGGACAAAATGACAAGATGAAAAAAATCAGCTCAGCAAAAAAAATAAGAGGTATTACCATCTGCCAGGGACCTACTCAATACTGACATTAGTACGATATTGGACCCAGAGTCCAGAATCACGACTTTAAAGATACTAGCTGGGCTTGAATAAA
>NW_027411315.1:0-1013 GCF_003265705.2 Callorhinus ursinus | reverse complement strand
TCTTGTTTCTTGAGAAAGGCTTGTATTGCTATATACTTTCCTCTTAGAACTGCCTTTGCTGCATCCCAAAGGTTTTGAACAGCTGTGTTTTCATTTTCATTGGTTTCCATGAATTTTTTTAATTCTTCTTTAATTTCCTGGTTGACCCATTCATTCTTTAGTAGGATGCTCTTTAACCTCCATGTATTTGAGTTCTTTCCGACTTTCCTCTTGTGATTGAGTTCTAGTTTCAAAGCACTGTGGTCTGAAAATATGCAGGGAATGATCCCAATCTTTTGGTACCGGTTGAGACCTGATTTGTGACCTAGGATGTGATCTATTCTGGAGAATGTTCCATGGGTACTAGAGAGGAATGTGTATTCTGTTGCTTTGGGATGGAATGTTCTGAATATATCTGTGAAGTCCATTTGGTCCACTGTGTCATTTAAAGTATTTCCGTGTTAATCTTTTCCTTAGATGATCTGTCCATTTCAGTGAGGGGGGGTGTTAAAGTCCCCCACTATTATTGTACTGTTGTCGATGTGTTTCTTTGATTTTGTTATTAATTGGCTTATATAATTGGCTGCTCCCATGTTAGGAGCATAGATATTTAAAATTGTTAGATCTTCTTGTTGGATAGACCCTTTAAGTAGGATAGAGTGTCCTTCCTCATCTCTCATTATAGTCTTTGGTTTAAAATCTAATTTGTCTGGGGTGCCTGGCTGGTTCAGTCATTAAGTATCTGCCTTCGGCTCAGGTCATGATCCCAGGGCCCTGAGATCGAGCCCCGCATTGGGCTCCCTGCTCCACGGGAGGCCTGCTTCTCCCTCTCCCCCTCCCCATGCTTGTGTTCCCTCTCTCGCTGTCTCTCTGTCAAATAAATAAAAATTTTAAAAAAATCTTTAAAATCTAATTTGTCTGATATAAGGATTGCCACCCCAGCTTTCTTTTGGTGTCCATTAGCATGGTAAATGGTTTTCCACCCCCTCACTTTCAATCTGGGGGTGTCTTTGGGTCTAAAATGAGTCTCTTCC
>NW_027411314.1:0-1013 GCF_003265705.2 Callorhinus ursinus | reverse complement strand
GAGTGCATCTCTGCAGGAGGCAGCTTCTCACGGGGCTGCAGAGACCCCTCCTGCCCAAGGCCATGCAAGCTCTGCCCCTGAACTGGGGGCCGCTCCCAGGGACTCGCCTCTAAGGAGCAGAGTGCTGCCAACATGATGGATGGCCCTCAGGGAAGCAGGTCCTACAAGGGTGTGACAGGGTCTGGCTGTGACCCTGTCTCCTGCTCGCTCTGACGAAGCCCGCCGCCGTGTTGTGGGCGGCCCCGTGGAGAGACCCCCATGGGGAGGGCGGAGGGCAGCCTCAGCCAACAGTCCGCAGGGTCCACACTCGTGGAAGTGTCTCATTTAACAGCTGCTCACCGCCCAAGTGGGGCTCTAGTTCCCTCCTCATGTGACAGTTATATTCATCTTGTCCCTGCAAACACTGTTGCCCTGAGCAGCTTTGGGTGGATTCTGTGCACATAGGGACTTATTTAGGTTGTCGGGGGCGGGGTGGCATAGACATCACATACAGGACATATAAGTCACATGTGAGTGCATGTATATGTGTCACACACGGGTGTGTGGACACTGGGATAACCCCTGGGTGGGTCTAATAGACCAAAGGCAGGTCCGCCTCAGCCCCTGACAGACCTTGCTCATCGTCCTCCCGAGAGTGACCCCAGCTGTTCTCCTCCCAATAATGCTTAGGTTTCCCACCAACCCACGGTGACCCAACTTTCTGCTCTTTGCAACACTGATAAGGGAAAATAATATCACATCATATTTTAATGAGCGTTTCTGTTATAAATGAGCCTGGTGGCTCCCTTATGAATTAAAGACAGAAAAACTCTGTCCTGTATGACCTGGTTCCCACCCTAGGTCCACCCAAGGCTCATCTCCTATGGAAATATGCAAAGTTCGGTGCTGCACAGGAGACCCCCAATCCCAGGATGTCACAGCTGGACGGCCTTCGAGGGGACCTTTCACAGCGGACGAGCTCCCTCAGGGGTAAACCTGTCCTGGAGCCCCCAGGGCAGAACGAGACCTGGAGC
>NW_027411313.1:808-1013 GCF_003265705.2 Callorhinus ursinus | reverse complement strand
AAAGTAAGCTAGAGAAAAGAAAATGTTTTTAAGAAAATCATAAAGAAAATATATTTACATACTGTTCTGTAGAAACTTGGCATGTAAGTGGACCCATGCAGTTCAAATCTGTATTCAAGTATCAACTATAAATAATTTTTTTTAATTAAGGATTTTATTTATTTATTTATTTATTTATTTATTTTTTTAAAGATTTTATTTATTT
>NW_027411313.1:375-708 GCF_003265705.2 Callorhinus ursinus | reverse complement strand
TTTTAAAGATTTTATTTATTTGACAGACACAGCGAGAGAGGGAACACAAGCAGGGGGAGTGGGAGAGGGAGAAGCAGGCTTCTGCGGAGCAGGGAGCCCGATGCGGGGCTCGATCCCAGGACCCTGGGATCATGACCTGAGCCGAAGGCAGACGCTTAACCATCTGAGCCACCCAGGCGCCCAGGGATTTTATTTATTTATTTGACAGAGAGAGACACAGCGAGAGAGAGAACACAAGCAGGGGGAGCAGGAGAGGGAAAAGCAGGCTTCCCGCCGAGCAGGGAGCCGGATGTGGGGCTCGATCCCAGGACCCTGGGATCATGACCTGAGCTG
>NW_027411313.1:0-275 GCF_003265705.2 Callorhinus ursinus | reverse complement strand
GCTTAACAACTGAGCCACCCAGGAGCCCCAATAATTTTTTAAAACAAAAGAGAATTTTACTTTCTTCTTAATTTAATTCCTGGCTGAAACCAAAGATGAAATAGAAGACAAGGACTATGCAGAAAGGAAGATCAGGCTCTTGGCAGTAATTTTTTTCTCAGCCCACCATTCTTTTTTTTTTCTTTTTAAAGATTTCATTTATTTACTTGAGAGAGAGAGAGAGCATATGAGCAGGGGGAGGAGCAGAATGAGAGGGAGAAGCCGACTCCCCACTG
>NW_027411312.1:0-1013 GCF_003265705.2 Callorhinus ursinus | reverse complement strand
TTCCACCCCCTGCTTAGCCACTGGAGTGACGTCCCTCAGCAGAGCCGACTTCTAAAAGGTCCGATTTTGTGCTCCGCGGCTCTAGCACTTGCCAGAAGCGGCCGACGGAGGCCCCCTCCCCCGCTGTCTGTCCTACCGAATATCGCCTCGGATTCACTTCCCCGCACGTCCTACCTTCCAGAAAGTGGTCGCTTCTCTGTTCAGAGAGTTGTTGCTACTCTCCTCTTCGATCTCCTGTTGAGTTCCTAGGTGTTCAGAATGGTTTGATCCCTATTCAGCTGAATTCCTGAGACCAGACGAAATCCAGGTCTCCTACTCCTCCGCCATCTTGCTCCGCCTTCCTGCAGTTTTTTTTTTTTGTTGTTGTAGTGTTCCATGATTCATTGTTTGTGTGCTCCATGCAGAACCTTCCATCTGTAATACCTATCCCCAGGCTATCCCACCCCCCCACCCCCCCCCCCCTCTAGAACCTTCAGTTTGTTTTTCAGAGTCCGTCGTCTCTCATGGTTCATCTCCACGTCCCCTCCCCCTCCATCTCTCCCTTCTTCCCCTCCTGCTATCTTCTTCTTCTTCTTTTTTATTTTGTTAACATATAATTCATTGTTTCAGAGGTACAGGTCTGTGATTCAACAGTCTTATACAATTCACAGCTCTCACCATAGATTATACCCTCCCCAGTGTCTATCACCCAGCCACCCCATCGCTCCCATCCCCCACCACTCCAGCAACCCTCAGTTTATTTCCTGAGATTAAGAATTCCTCATATCAGTGAGGTCATATGATACATGTCTTTCACGGATTGACTTTCTTCATTCAACATAATACCCTCCAGTTCCACCCACGTCGTTGCAAATGGCAAGATTTTGTTTTTATGGTGGCTACATAACATTCCATTGTGTATATATATCACATTCTCTATGCATTCATCTGTCGATGCATATCTTGGCTTTTTCCACAGTTTGGCTATTGTGGACATTGCTGCCATAAACATCGGGGTGCACGTACCCCTTCGG
>NW_027411311.1:0-1013 GCF_003265705.2 Callorhinus ursinus | reverse complement strand
GTATGTGCTATGGTGAGCACTGTGAATTGTACAAGACTGATGAATCACGGATCTGTACTTCTGAAACAAATAATGCAATATATGTTAAGAAAAAAAAAAAGAAGATAGCAGGAGGGGAAGAATGAAGGGGAGTAAGTCGGAGGGGGAGATGAACCATGAGAGACGATGGACTCTGAAAAACAAACTGAGGGTTCTAGAGGGGAGGGGGGTGGGGGGATGGGTTAGCCTGGTGATGGGTATTAAAGAGGGCACATTCTGCGTGGAGCACTGGGTGTTATGCACAAACAATGAATCATGGAACACTACATCAAAAACTAATGATGTAATGTATGGTGATTAACATAACAATAAAAATTATTTAAAAAAATTTAAAAAATGGGCAAAATAATTTAAAATATTTGAACTTTTTCTCTATCTCCAGAATTAATACATATTTTCAGATTAATTTTTTCTTTTTTAAAAAAGATTTATTTATTGGTGGGGAGGGGCAGAGGGAGAGGAAGACAGAGAATCTTAAGCAGGCTCCATGTCCAGCATGGAGTCCGATGCAGGACTCAATCTTATGACCCTGAGGTTATGACCTGAGCCGAAATCAAGAGTCAGACCCCTAACTGACTGAGCAACCCAGGCACCCCTTCACATTAATTTTTTTTGTTTTTTAATTTTTTATTGTTATGTTAATCACCATACGTTACATCATTAGTTTTTGATGTAGTGTTCCATGATTCATTGTTTGTGCATAACACCCAGTGCTCCACGCAGAATGTGCCCTCTTTAATACCCATCACCAGGCTAACCCATCCCCCCACCCCCCTCCCCTCTAGAACCCTCAGTTTGTTTTTCAGAGTCCATCGTCTCTCATGGTTCATCTCCCCCTCCGACTTACTCCCCTTCATTCTTCCCCTAAGTACAGATCTGTGATTCAACAGTCTTGCACAATTCACAGCGCTCACCATAGCACATACCCTACCCAATGTCTATCACCCAGCCACCCCATCCCTCCCACCCCCCAC
>NW_027411310.1:0-1013 GCF_003265705.2 Callorhinus ursinus | reverse complement strand
TAGTCTGTGCTCCGCTGGAGTCCATCATTTTGGGTTTCCACTGGCTCCAGCTGGTGTTCTTTGCTTGTGACTACTCATGGCAGGGCCTGTCAAGAGAGATGAGAGCTCTCTAAGGAGAGCACTACTTAACGACCTGGGAGAAGGAGAAGTCAGTTCCAGTAATGTGGGAAGAAGATGAAGAAAATCATATCAGTTCAAAACAAAATAGAAACCGGAAGGGCCATGTTGCTTCTCATTCAAAGCTGGGGTTTTTCTGGTGTGTTGGGTAGGTGATCCTGTTGGTACTGTGTGTGTGTTTCCAAAATGACCAACCCCCTTCTATGAGAAAAGTCCCTTCAGTGATTTAAAGGAAGATCTGGTGGAAAGGGCGAAGACTCAAGCATTTCAATGGAGTCCCAGGGCAGACAGTTAGGAAACCGGCCAGCCAAATGACCAGGAAAGCAAACAACCTACCAGGGGTCCAACAGAAAATGGTACACACCGACCCAAATTCTCCTCCTATATTCTTTTGGCCACAGGTCTCTGAAAGTGCATCAGGTGTACTACAGGGAGACAAGTGGAACCCAGTAGAAATAAGTGAAGGGACCCATTCTCCCAGGACTAAAAGGCAGTCCATTAGCAATCGCTAATGGTGGGGGTGGGGGTGTCTGTGTGTCTGAGTGTGTGCTGGTGTGCGCTTGTGTTTCGGTGCCAGAGAAATCAGAAAGAGAGGGAATGCCTAACATGGAAGCCCTTGGGTTTCAGCCTTGGCCAGATGGTTGGTGTCTCTCCAATGTCCATTTCAGGCTTGGCTTGTCCAAGTGGTGGCTTGTAGCACAAGGAGAGGCATGGGAAGAGGGCTGCAGAGAGGGTGCCCTACACCTCTTCTGGGGGCAGCATCCTCAAAAGAGTGTCTTTCAGGAAAGCGTAATCCCCCGAGGTTATCCAAGTCCCGAGTCCTGATTGGAGCTGCTCAGGTCAAATTACCATTGGCATGGCTCTGTGTTGCTTTTATGGACTTCTCTGTCTCTACA
>NW_027411309.1:0-1013 GCF_003265705.2 Callorhinus ursinus | reverse complement strand
TTTATTTATTTATTTATTTATTTATTACTTTTTCAATATTTTTTATTTAAATTCAATTAGCCAACATATAATACATCATTAGTTTTTGATGCAGTGTTCAATGATTCATTAGTTGCATATAACACCCAGAGCCCATCACATTGTGTGCCCTCCTTAATGCCCATCACCCAGTTACCCCATCCCTCCACCCACCTCCCCTCCAGCAACCCTCAGTTTGTTTCCCAGAGTCGAGAGTCTCCCATGGTTTGTCTCCCTCCCTGATTTCTTGCCATTCAGTTTTCCCTCTCTTCCTTTATGATCCTCCGTGCTATTCCTTATGTTCCACAAATAAGTGAAACCATATGATAATTGTCTCTCTCTGCTGGACTTTTTTCACTGAGCATGATCTCCTCCAGTCCCATCCATGTCAAGCAAATCATGGCTATTCATCCTTTCTCATGGCTGAGTAATACTCCATTGTATATATGGACCACATCTTCTTTATCCATTCATCTGTCAAAGGACATCTCAGCTCTTTCCACAGTTTGGCTATTGTGGACACTGCTGGCGTGAATATCGGGGTGTGTGTGCCCCTTCTTTTTGCTACATCTGTATCTTTGGGGTAAATACCCAGTAGTGCAATTGCTGGGTCGTAGGGTAGCTCTATTTTTAACGTCTTGAGGAACTTCCATACTGTTTTCCAGAGTGGCTGCACCAGCTTGCATTCCCACCAACAGTGTAAGAGGGTTCCTCTTTCTCCGCATCCTCACCAACATTTGTTGTTCCCTGTCTTGTTAATTTTAGCCATTCTGACTGGTGGAAGGTGGTATCTCATTATCATTTTGATTTGTATTTCCCTGATGGCAAGTGATGTAGAATATTTTTTCATGTGTCTGTTGGATAGCTTTGTTTTTTTTTAATTTTTTATTGTTATGTTAATCACCATACATTACATCATTAGTTTTTGATGTAGTGTTCCATGATTCATTGTTTGTGCATAACACCCAGTGCTCCACGCAGAACGTGCCCTCTTT
>NW_027411308.1:0-1014 GCF_003265705.2 Callorhinus ursinus | reverse complement strand
TGCACTACTGGGTATTTACCCCAAAGATACAAATGTAGGGATCCGGAGGGGTACGTGCACCTCAATGTTTATAGCAGCAATGTCCACAATAGCCAAACTGTGGAAAGAGCCAAGATGTCCATCGACAGATGAATGTATAAAGAAGATATGGTATATATACACAACGGAATATTATGCAACCATCAAAGGGAATGAGATCTTGCCATTTGCAACGACATGGATGGAACTGGAGGGTGTTATACCTAGTGAAATAAGTCAATCAGAGCTTTAAAGACATGTATCATATGACCTCACTGATATGAGGAATTCTTAATCTCAGGAAACAAACTGAGGGTTGCTGGAGTGGTGGAGTTTTGGGAGGGATTGGGTGGCTGGGTGATAGACATTGGGTAGAGTATGTGCTATGGTGAGCACTGTGAATTGTACAAGACTGATGAATCACGGATCTATACTTCTGAAACAAATAATGCAATATATGTTAAGAAAAAAATAATAAGAAGAAGATAGCAGGAGGGGAAGAATGAAGGGGAGTAAGTCGGAGGGGGAGACGAACCATTAGAGACGACGGACTCTGAAAAACAAACTGAGGGTTCTAGAGGGGAGGAGGGTGAGAGATGGGTTAGCCTGGTGATGGGTATTAAAGAGGGCACATTCTGCGTGGAGCACTGGGTGTTATGCACAAACAATGAATTATGGAACACTATATCAAAAACTAATGATGTAATGTATGGTGATTAACATAACAATAAAAATTATTAATAAAAAAACACCCACCAGTTCAATCCACGTCATTGCAAATGGCAAGATCTCATTCCATTTGATGGTTGCATAATATTCCATTGTGTATATATACCACCTCTTCTTTATCCATTCATCTGTTGATGGACATCTTGGCTCTTTCCACAGTTTGGCTATTGTGGACGTTGCTGCTATAAACATTGGGGTGCACGTACCCCTTCGGATCCCTACATTTGTATCTTTGGGGTAAATACACAGTAGTGCAATTGCTGGATC
>NW_027411307.1:0-1014 GCF_003265705.2 Callorhinus ursinus | reverse complement strand
GTGTCCTGGTGATTCTTGGGCACAGCCATGAATCTCAGCTTCTTCATTACCCAGGGAATGATGGGGGGACAGCCCTGCAGCCTCAGGTCCCGCATGGCCTCCGGGCACATATCCTCATGAGTTCTGGGTGTCCTGGTGATTCTTGGGCATGGCCCAAATCTCAGATTCTTCATGACCAGGGCCAGCCCAGCAGCCGTGAGTCCCACAGATTCTCTGGGGCCAGCCCCTCATGAGTTCTGTGTGTCCTGGTGATTGTTGGGCACAGCCTGAATCTCAGCTTCTTCATTACAAGGGCCAGCCCAGCAGCTGCAGGTCCCACAGGTCCTCCGGGAATAGCAACTTTGTGGGGGGTGCAGCAGGTACCTGTTCAGGTGGCTCTTGTTGTGCCACATGTCCTCCATCCCATTGGCCATGTCAACTCCGATCAACTGGTGATAGGCCAAGGTCATTCGGTGAAACTCTACCAGCGACACCCAAAAAACACCTGCACGTAATAAATGTTCCCTGGTACCTGGGGTTGTGGGCCTAGGAATTTGGCCGGCACTCATAGCTGAACTCTTCAGGTGCCACCCCGTAGAAACTGGGGTAAAGGGTGCCAAAGAGGGGTGACAGGATCTCCATACCCATGTGGTCACAGAACTTCAAGTCTGCATCCGCGCACACCAAGTCATCCACCTCATGGAGGAAGTGCTGTTCCCAGAAGCGGCTTATCATCACCAAGCACTGCATGGACACATCCTGCCAGTGAGGGGTGCCACAGACCTCAAGGACCACCACCCTCTGACCCTGCCAGAGGGGCACACAGGCCCGGCAGCCGGCTGGTCGGTTAAGACCTAGTAGGGTACTCTGCGTCCCACCATGAGAGGTGACCCTGTGACCCACCATGTAGTCCTTCTCCGCCACCTGCAGGAATATCTCCAGGAAGACCACATAGCTACAGTGGCAGTAGACAGGGTGGGACAAGGGTCACTGCCAGAGGCTGGCAGCAGGACCCCAAAGCTGTGCACGTGTACA
>NW_027411306.1:0-1014 GCF_003265705.2 Callorhinus ursinus | reverse complement strand
GTTCTCCTTTAGGATTTGGATGGACTCCTGTCTCACATTTAGGTCTTTCAACCATTTGGAGTCTATTTTTGTGTGTGGTGTAAGGAAATGGTCCAGTTTCATTCTTCTGCATGTGGCTGTCCAATTTTCCCAACACCATTTGTTGAAGAGACTGTCTTTTTGCCATTGGACATTCTTTCCTGCTTTGTCAAAAATAAGTTGACCATAGAGTTGAGGGTCCATTTCTGGGCTCTCGATTCTGTTCCATTGATCTATGTGTCTGTTTTTGTGCCAGTACCATACTGTCTTGATGATGACAGCTTTGTAATAGAGCTGGAAGTCTGGAATTGTGATGCCGCCAGCTTTGCTTTTCTTTTTCAGTATTCCTCTGGCTATTCTGGGTCTCTTCTGGTTCCATACAAATTTTAGGATTATTTTTCCATTTCTTTGAAAAAAGTGGATGGTATTTTGATGGGGATTGCATTGAATGTGTAGATTGCTCTAGGTAGCATTGACATCTTCACAATGTTGATTCTCCCAATCCATGAGCATGGAATGTTTTTCCATTTCTTTGTGTCTTCTTCAATTTCTTTCATGAGTATTTTATAGTTTTCTGAGTATAGATCCTTTGCCTCTTTGGTTAGATTTATTCCTAGGTATCTAATGGTTTTCGGTGCAATTGTAAATGGGATAGACTCCTTGATTTGTCTCTCTTCTGTCTTGTTGTTGGTGTATAGGAATGCCACTGATTTCTGTGCATTGATTTTATATCCTGCTACTTTACTGAATTCCTGTATGAGTTCTAGCAGTTTTGGGGTGGAGTCTTTTGGGTTTTCCACATACAGTATCATATCATCTGCAAAGAGTGAGAGTTTGACTTCCTCTTTGCTGATTTGGATGCCTTTGATTTCTTTTTGTTGTCTGATTGCTGTGGCTAGGACTTCTAATACTATGTTGAATAGCAGTGGTGAGAGTGGACATCCCTGCCGCGTTCCTGACCTTAGGGGAAAAGCTCTCAGCTTTTCCCCATTGAGA
>NW_027411305.1:0-1014 GCF_003265705.2 Callorhinus ursinus | reverse complement strand
GAGGAACAGAATGAAAATGGTGGCCTCCCAATCTCTGCCCGGAGGAGACGAGAACTTGGGACCCCGGTCCTCAGTGCACCCCCAGAGAAAAGCAGTCACTCCTGTGTCCCCGGTCTCCGGCCGCACTGCGTGCTCACCCAGCCCGTGACCGAGCGTTGCTATCTCTGGCTCCCGACCCCGTGTGGAGTCTCCAAACCCAGCAGATCCCTGTGGTGCACTCCCGCGCTGCTCCTCCCGGGGGAGGAACGGGAATCTCCCCGGCTCTGCCACTTGTTGGGTCCCTGCTGGAGGAGCAGTGGCCCGACTGTGCTGCGGATCACAGTCTATGGCAACCCCAAGCTGAGAGCCCACCTCGGCTCCGTCTCTGCAGCCGGCTTCCCCGCTCCAATACCTGGGAGCTCTGCCACACTCAGGCACCCCCGGTCTTTCTGTGACCCCGAGGGTCCTGAGACCACACTGTCCCGGGAAGATTCCACCCCCCGCTTATCCACTGCAGCGAGGTCCCTCAGCAGAGCCGGCTTCTAAAAGTTCCGATTTTGTGCCCCACGGCTCTATCACTTGCCAGAAGCGGCCGACGGAGGGCCCTCCCCCACCGTCTATCCTCCCGAATATCGCCTCGGATTCACTTCTCCGCACGTCCTGCCTTCCAGTAAGTGGTCGCTTCTCTGTTCAGAGAGTTGTTGCTACTCTCTTCTTCGGTCTCCTGTTGAGTTCGTAAGTGTTGAGAATGGTTTGATCCCTATTAAGCTGAATTCCTGAGACCAGACGAAATCCAGGTCTCCTACTCCTCCGCCATCTTGCTCCGTCCCCTGACTGCTTCAATTTCCTTAGTGGTTATAGGTCTGTTCAGGTTTTCTATTTCTTCTGGTTCAAATTTGGTAGTTGGTACATTTCTAGGAATGCATCCATTTCTTCCAGGTTATCTAATTTGCTGGCATAGAGTTGCTCATAATATGTTCTTATAATTGTTTGTATTTCTTTGGTGTTGGTTGTGGTCTCTCCTCTTTCATTCAT
>NW_027411304.1:0-1014 GCF_003265705.2 Callorhinus ursinus | reverse complement strand
GAGAGAGAGCACATGAGAGGGGGGAAGGTCAGAGGGAGAAGCAGACTCCCTGCTGAGCAGGGAGCCTGATGCAGGACTCGATCCCGGGACTCCAGGATCATGACCTGAGCCAAAGGCAGTCGCTTAACCAACTGAGCCACCCAGGCACCCCTGGGCCTCGGTTTTCATGATTGTAAAGTAACAGCAATGTGGCAGGCAGAATAATGCCCCCTCAGAGATGTCCATGTCCTCATCCTTGGACTTGACAGATATAATTCATGTTAAGCATGTTGAAATGGGAGGTGATCCAGTAGGCCCAGTGTAATCACAGGAGTCCTTAAGAGCAGATGATGAATAATATCTTGGCGATGCCCCCTGAGAAGGACTCTGCCCATGGTTGTTGGCTTTGAAGATAGTGAAAGTGGGTCATGAATGAAGAGATGCAGTGGCCTCTGGAAGCTGGGGACAGCTCTCGGTTTACAGCCAGCAAGAACATGGGGACCTCAGTCCTACAGCTGCAGGGGACTGGATCTACCAACCACCTGCATGAGTAGAAGTAGGTTCTCAGAGCTTCCCAAAGGGAACACAGCCTGCAGATACCTTGATTTTAGTCTGGTGGAACCCATACCAGGACTCTGACCCCAAGAACTGTAAGATTATACATTCATGTTTTTTTTTTAAAGATTTTATTTATCTGAGAGAGAGAGAGAGAGCACCTGAGAGGGGGGAGGGTCAGAGGGAGAAGCAGACTCCCTGCTGAGGAGGGAGCCCGATGCGGGACCCGATCCCGGGACTCCAAGACCATGACCTGAGCCAAAGGCAGTTGCCCAACCAACTGAGCCACCCAGGCACCGTTTTTTTGTGTTTTTTTTTTTTCTTTTAAGATTTTATTTATTTTTCAACAGAGAGGGAGACAGCAAGAGGGAACAGAAGCAGGGAGAGCGAGAGAGGGAGAAGCAGGCTTCCCACTGAGCAGGGAGCCCGATGTGGGGCTCGATCCCAGGACCCTGGGATCGTGACCTGAGCCGAAGGCAG
>NW_027411303.1:0-1014 GCF_003265705.2 Callorhinus ursinus | reverse complement strand
TGTTGTCAATGTGTTTCTTTGCTTTTGTTATTAATTGCCTTATATAATTGGCTGCTCCCATGTTCGGGGCATAGATATTTACAATTGTTAGATCTTCTTGGTGGATAGACCGGAGCCGACTTCTAAATGTTCCGATTTTGTGCTCCACTGCTCTATCACTTGCCCGAAGTGGCCGACAGAGGCAGCCTCCCACACCATCTATCCTCCCCAGTATCGCCTCAGATTCATTTCTCCGCAGTTCCTACCTTCCAGTAAGTGGTCGCTTTTCTGTTCAGAGAGTTGTTGCTATTCTTCTTTTCGATCTCCTGTTGAGTTTGTAAGTGTTGAGATTGGTTTGATCCCTATTCAGCTGAATTCCTGAGACCAGATGAAATCCAGGTCTCCTACTCCTCTGGCATCTTGCTCCGCGCCCTCTTTTATTTCTTTTTGTTGTTTAACTGTGGGAAAGCCACAGGGCAGTCAAGTCTCCAGGAGCCCTCTGAGCAACGTCCTCCAACCAAACTTGGCACTAGACAAAGATTTCATCTGTTTGGGTGACCAGGAGCCTTAGGACCACAAGCACTCCATCTCAGCTTTGTACCAGGGAAAGGAATCACAAAGTCACTGGGCCAAGTGCAAGCCTTCCAATGCAACAGAGGAGAGTGTAATTGAGTCCTCAGAACACCAGGCCTCCTGGGAACCTTGAGACTATGAAACCTCCAACCGTGCTCTGCACTGTGCAAATAAGGACCCTGGACAGAAGGCTGAGGGACAGTCCTCTGAACAGGAGCTTTCCCTTCTGCTGTTCTTGTGCAGCAGAACACAAGGCAGTCAAATCCAAAGAACACCATGCTTGTGAGGAGTCTCCAGACCATGAGCCCTCCAGCCCAGCTTGGTAGTAGTAAAGGAGACACCTGGACACTGGACTGAGTGGAAGTCCTCTAACTGGGAGCTCTCCAACCCAGAAGAACACAGTACAATTGAGTCCTAACAACACCAGACCAAGCAGGAGCCTTCCTCGAACACCCAGCTGGG
>NW_027411302.1:512-1014 GCF_003265705.2 Callorhinus ursinus | reverse complement strand
TTCCAGTCTCTCTTCTCATCCACAATGTGACTGGGTAAAAAGTCCATGTGGTCACCTGTGAAAAGCTGAAAGGCCTAACCTACTCGTCAAACCCTTGCTGCCCACTGCTGGCCTGCCAAGAACCCTGTCCCCTCTCTCCAGAGAAAACGGACCCACTCGGATTTGGAGGGTGGATTCTAGCATTCTGACCAGCGAGGGAGGGGAGCTGAGGTTCACTGAGGTCTATAGGGCTGGGCTCTGGGGCCTCAGAGCTCAGAGAGCATGAGACATGACCCTTCCCCTCACAGATGGGGAAATGGTTGTCCAGAGAGGAGAGCAGTTGGCCCACAACCACAAAACCCCATCTCGAGCTCTTCTCCAATTGCCGTTTCAGGGGACAATACCGCATTTCCAGAAGGTAGCAACTGGGGTTCCAGGCCCCAGATAGAGCCGCAGGCCAAACCCCATTCGAAAAATGCCCAGTTTCTCCTGAGGCTGCATGCACCCTTCCACCCGTTGACCA
>NW_027411302.1:0-502 GCF_003265705.2 Callorhinus ursinus | reverse complement strand
TTCCAGTCTCTCTTCTCATCCACAATGTGACTGGGTAAAAAGTCCATGTGGTCACCTGTGAAAAGCTGAAAGGCCTAACCTACTCGTCAAACCCTTGCTGCCCACTGCTGGCCTGCCAAGAACCCTGTCCCCTCTCTCCAGAGAAAACGGACCCACTCGGATTTGGAGGGTGGATTCTAGCATTCTGACCAGCGAGGGAGGGGAGCTGAGGTTCACTGAGGTCTATAGGGCTGGGCTCTGGGGCCTCAGAGCTCAGAGAGCATGAGACATGACCCTTCCCCTCACAGATGGGGAAATGGTTGTCCAGAGAGGAGAGCAGTTGGCCCACAACCACAAAACCCCATCTCGAGCTCTTCTCCAATTGCCGTTTCAGGGGACAATACCGCATTTCCAGAAGGTAGCAACTGGGGTTCCAGGCCCCAGATAGAGCCGCAGGCCAAACCCCATTCGAAAAATGCCCAGTTTCTCCTGAGGCTGCATGCACCCTTCCACCCGTTGACCA
>NW_027411301.1:0-1014 GCF_003265705.2 Callorhinus ursinus | reverse complement strand
GTTGCGCTATAGTTGTTTGCTCTGTGGGGATGGGGGACCCAGGGATGCGGCAGGGTGAGTTATTTTTGGACTCTGGGGGTTGACTGTAAGGCTTGGCGTGAATATGGACTTAATCATAACTTTGGCCATGGGGTCCATCCCCATAAAGTGATATTGGCCCAATAGGAGAATGATTCCTGTAGGCCATGATGTGGCATTGGGTTCTAAGACTGAGAGGGGGAGCGGTATACAGTTATTGTTAGAGTGAGAGGATGGGGTGGCGTTGCGTGACAAGGAAATCTGGATGTCACTTCACTGTTTGAGGTGCCACCACCTGGTGGACCATCGTTCCATTCCCAGCCAAGTCGCCACCAATGATGGACATCCCCAGGCTTGCGAGCTGAACTGAGGGCAGGTGTTTGGTTGTTGAGGCTTAGGGCCCCCAGAGATGTAGATATCTACCAGCTGGTAACCTGAGTGTGGGCCATGGTAGGAACACCGTCTGTGATGTTCCCAGGAGATATCAAGAAGCTGGCATGCATCAAAATAGAAGTTAACATTGGCTGTGTGCCCATCCCAGGTGGAAGAATCAGTGGGGGTGCTGGTGCGGAATTGAGGGGATAAGCTGGGGAGTCCATTTGCCAGTAACGATGGTATGAGAGTTTGTCCCCCTTGCCTGGCTGGGCAAGCTAGAGGCAGTGCAGAGGAACAGCACACCAGATAGCAGAAGACCGGGACTTACTGGGGCCAGGAAAACCATGGTGAAATGTGCTCAGAGGTAGACAGCAGAGGGCCAGGAACATTGGGATCTGTGACCTTAGGTAGATAGAGCCATCATGGCTAACCCATTAGCAGATGAAACCCGTGGACAAGCAAATGCAGTAATACACCCTAGGGACACCCAATAAGCAATGACAGTAGCAAGCATCTGGGGGAAAGTCCAGTCAGGAGGGGCAACAGTGTAGAGTCCGACTCCCAAGATGAGGGAAATCATGCCGATGAGAGGCAGGGACCACAGTGAACAGGTGTCCATCA
>NW_027411300.1:408-1014 GCF_003265705.2 Callorhinus ursinus | reverse complement strand
GTGAGGAGAGGTGAGGCCAGGCAATAGCGGGGAAAAGACAGGGTCTGGGTTCCGTTATCCACCACCACCCTGGGCACTTGGGAGTAGGACGAGATACCCACCCCCAAGTCCGGAGGGTTATAGCACAAAGGCCTCAACTTACTCGGCTGTCACTTGGGCTCAGAGATGCAGTGTCCCAAGGTTCCGACAGTCTTGTAGAAGTGCCTGTTGGCCTTGGATATCCATTCCCGAACCCCTGAGATCCCAGTCTTAGGAATATGGTTTCTTACCCCTCGAGGTGCTTTTCAGCAGAGGACAGACCTGGGGCTTGGGGGGCTGAGGATCTGGCCACGCAGAACGTGGCCGAGCACAGGGCCACCAGTCAGGAGACCAAGGTGAGGGCCCTCCGTGTTGCAGCTTCAAGGTCCCCATGTGGAAGAGGATACAAAATCACTGCTCCGGTCAGGGTGAGGAGGCCTTAGGCCGGGACGGAACCCCAGGACCAGAGAGGGAAACGAGGACAAGGGAGGCTTCTGAGGGTTCTCACATCGCCTATGGAACCCACAGATCTGCTCCTGTGAGAGACACAGACACAGAGACAGAGAAGGGGACAGAGAATGAACACAT
>NW_027411300.1:0-308 GCF_003265705.2 Callorhinus ursinus | reverse complement strand
TGGCCATCCACCCTGGAGGGGAGGGGATTCTACAAGGATGTGTGACCAGGACTCAGGGCTGCCAGGAGCCACGTTGGAGACTGCCCAGCACATGGGCACAGACGGGGACCATGGACCTGAGCCTAACCGGAATGGGAGCCCCTGGAAGTCTGTGTTGGGAGAGGACAAGTTCAGAATCAGTTCATGACTACCTTACCACGGGGGCTGGGACACAGACAGGAGGAGGGTGGGTTTGCCTGGTCCCCAGAGCAGATTCAAGCCACTCTGAGCTGGGTTCCATGCCAAGCGCCGCCCCTGGCTCATTCTTG
>NW_027411299.1:0-1014 GCF_003265705.2 Callorhinus ursinus | reverse complement strand
TTCTCCTTGATCGATCAACTTGGTCTTGGCTTGCTGGCTGTTTTTGCTGATCTTCTGGGGGAGGGGCCTGTTGCTGTGGTTTCCAAATGTCTTTGCCAGAGGCAGAATTGCCCCGCCCTTGTCGGTCTGGGCTATGGAAGCTGCTCCGGTTTGTTCTCAGGAGCTTTTGTTTCCTGCAAGCTCTCAGTACAGCTTTGGAGGACCAGGGCAGAAATGGTGGCCTCCCAATCTCCACCCGGAGGAGCTGAGAACTCGGGACCCCGCTCCTCAGTGTGTCCCCAGAGAAAAGCAGTCACTCCCGTGTCCCCGGTCTCCTGCCGCACTCCGTGCTCACCCGGCCTGTGATCGAGCATTGCTATCTCTGGCACCCGACCCCGCACGGAGTCTCCAAACCCAGCAGATCCCTGCAGTGCGTTCCCGCACCGCTCCTCCCCGGGAAGGAAGGGGAGTCTCCCCAGATCTCCTGCCTGTTGGGTCCCTGCTGGGGGAGCCGTGCCCCGACTGGACCGCAGATCACAGTTTATGGCAACCCCGAGCTGAGAGCCCGCGACTCTGCTCCGTCTCTGAAGCCGGCTTCCCTGCTCTGATACCTGGGAACTCTGGCGCACTCAGGCACCCCCGGTCTCTCCGTGACCCCAAGGGTCCTGAGACCACACTGTCCCGGGAGGATTCCACCCCCCGCTTAGCCACTGCAGCGACGTCCCTCCGCCGAGTCAACTTCTAAAAGGTCCGATTTTGTGCTCCGCGGCTCTATCACTTGCCAGAAGCGGCCGGCGGAGGCCCCTCCCCCGCCGTCTATCCTCCCGAATATCGCCTCGGATTCACTTCTCCGCACGCCCTACCGTCCAGTAAGTGGTCGCTTCTCTGTTCAGAGAGTTGTTGCTACTCTCCTGTTCGATCTCCTGTTGAGTTCGTAGGTGTTCAGAATGGTTTGATCCCTATTCAGCTGAATTCCTGAGACCAGACGAAATCTAGGTCTCCTACTCCTCCGCCATCTTGCTCCGCCCCCCGACA
>NW_027411298.1:0-1014 GCF_003265705.2 Callorhinus ursinus | reverse complement strand
TAGAGGGTACATACCTCAATATCATAAAAGCCATCTATGAAAAACCTACAGCGAATATCATTCTCAAAGGGGAAAAACTGAGAGCTTCCCCCTAAGGTCAGGAATGCGGAAAGGATGTCCACTATCACCACTGCTATTCAACATAGTATTAGAAGTCCTAGCCACAGCAATCAGACAACAAAAAGAAATCAAAGGCATCCAAATCAGCAAAAAAGGAAGTAAAACTCTCACTCTTTGCAGATGATATGATACTTTATGTGAAAAACCCAAAAGACTCCACCCCAAAACTGCTAGAACTCATACAAGAATTCAGTAAAGTGGCAGGATATAAAATCAATGTGCAGAAATCAGTGGCATTCCTATACACCAACAAGACAGAAGAGAGAGAAATTAAGGAGTCGATCCCATTTACAATTGCACCCAAAACCATAAGATACCTAGGAATAAATCTAACCAAAGAGGCAAAGAATCTGTACTCAGAAAACTATAAAATACTCTAGAAAGAAATTGAGGAAGACACAAAGAAATGGAAAAATGTTCCATGCTTGTGGATTGGAAGAACAAACATTGTGAAGATGTCAATGCTACCTAGAGCAATCTACACATTCAATGCCATCCCCATCAAAATACCATCCACTTTTTTCAAAGAAATGGAACACATAATCCTAAAATTTGTATGGAACCAGAAGAGACCCCGAATAGCCAGAGGAATGTTGAAAAAGAAAAGCAAAGCTGGCGGCATCACAATTCCGGACTTCCAGCTCTATTACAAAGCTGTCATCATCAAGACAGTATTGTACTGGCACAAGAACAGACACATAGATCAATGGAACAGAATAGAGAGTCCAAAAATGGACCCTCAACTCTATGGTCAACTAATCTTTGACAAAGGAGGAAAGAATGTCCAATGGAAAAAAGACAGTCTCTTCAACAAATGGTGTTGGGAAAATTGGACAGCCACATGCAGAAACATGAGACTGGACCATTTTCTTACACCACACATAAAAATAGACT
>NW_027411297.1:0-1014 GCF_003265705.2 Callorhinus ursinus | reverse complement strand
TTCAAGATATACTATACTAGTAATCAAAACAGTATGGTACTGAGGGGCGGAGCAAGATGGCAGAGGAGTAGGAGACCTGGATTTCCTCTGGTCTCAGGAATTCAGCTGAATAGGGATCAAACCATTCTGAACACCTACGAACTCAACAGGAGATCGAAGAAGAGAGTAGCAACAACTCTGAACAGAGAAGCAACCACTTACTGGAAGGTAGGACGTGCGGAGAAGTGAATCCGAGGCGATATTCGGGAAGATAGACGGTGGGGGGGGGGCCTCCGTCGGCCGCTTGTGGCAAGTGATAGAGCCGCAGAGCACAAAATTGGAACTTTTAGAAGTCGGCTCCGCTGAGGGACGTCGCTCCAGTGGCTAAGCGGGGGGTGGAATCCTCCCGGGACAGTGTGGTCTCAGGACCCTCGGGGGTCACAGAAAGACCAGGGGTGCCTGAGTGCGGCAGAGCTCCCAGGTATCGGAGCGGGGAAGCCGGCTGCAGAGACGGAGCCGAGGCGCGGCCTCTCAGCTCGGGGTGGCCATAAACTGTGATCTGCGGCCCAGTCGGGATACTGCTCCTCCAGCAGGGACCCAACAAGCGGCAGAGCCGGGGAGACTCCCCTTCCTCCCCCGGGAGGAGCGGCGCGGGAGCGCACCGCAGGGATCTGCTGGGTTTGGAGACTCCACACGGGGTTGGGTGCCAGAAATAGAAACGCTCGGTCACAGGCCGGGTGAGCAGGGAGTGCGGCCGGAGACTGGGGAGACGGGAGTGACTGACTGCTTTTCTCTGGGGGCGCACTGAGGAGCAGGGCCCCGAGTTCTCAGCTCCTCTGGGCAGAGATTGGGAGGCCACCATTTTCACCCTGGTCCTCCAAAGCTGTACCAGAGCTTGCAGGGAACAAAGGCTCCTGAGAGCAAACCCGAGCAGCTTGTTTACCCCGGACTCACAAGGGCGGGGCAATTCCACCTCCGGCAAAGACAGTTGGAAACCACGGCAACAGGCCCCCCCCCCAGAAGATCAGCACGAAC
>NW_027411296.1:0-1014 GCF_003265705.2 Callorhinus ursinus | reverse complement strand
GGATGCAAAAATTCTCACCAAAATACTAGCCAATAGGATCCATCAGTACATTAGAAGGATTATTCACCATGACCAAGTGGGATTTATCCCTGGGCTGCAAGTTTGGTTCAACATCCGCAAATCAATCAACGTGATACAATACATTAATGAAAGAAAGAACAAGAATCATATGATCCTCTCAATAGTTGCAGAAAAAGCATTTGACAAAGTACAGCATCCTTTCTTGATCAAAACTCTTCAGAGTATAGGGATAGAGGGTACATACCTCAATATCATAAAAGCCATCTATGAAAAACCTACTGCAAATATCATTTTCAATGCGGAAAAGCTGAGAGCTTTCCCCCTAAGGTCAGGAACGCGGCAGGGATGTCCACTCTCACCACTGCTATTCAACATAGTATTAGAAGTCCTAGCCACAGCAATCAGACAACAAAAAGAAATCAAAGGCATCCAAATCGGCAAGGAGGAAGTCAAGCTCTCACTGTTTGCAGATGATATGATACTGTATGTGGAAAACCCAACAGACTCCAGCCCAAAACTGCTAGAACTCATACAGGAATTTAGTCAAGTAGCAGACTATAAAATCAATGCACAGAAATCAGTGGCATTTGTATACACCAACATAAGACAGAAGAGAGACAAATCAAGGAGTCGATCCCATTTACAATTGCACCCAAAACCATAAGATACCTAGGAAGAAATTTAACCAAAGAGGCAAAGGATCTGTACTCAGAAAACTATAAAATACTCATGAAAGAAATTGAGGAAGACACAAAGGAATGGAAAAACGTTCCATGCTCATGGATTGGAAGAACAAACATTGTGAAGATGTCAGTGCTACCTAGAGTAATCTATGCATTCAATGCAGTCCCCATCAAAATACCATCCACTTTTTTCAAAGAAATGGAACAAATAATCCTAAAATTTGTATGGAACCAGAAGAGACCCCGAATAGCCAGAGGAATGTTGAAAAAGAAAAGCAAAGCTGGCGGCATCACAATTCCGGACTTCCAG
>NW_027411295.1:0-1014 GCF_003265705.2 Callorhinus ursinus | reverse complement strand
AGCTGGGAGGTTAGACATCCTACAATATGTGGCACCGTCCTTCACAGCTTCACAGTGAAGAATTGTCCCATGTACTGCACTGCTTTTGAATGTTACCCTCAAATTCATTTATAAGACTCAGACTGGATTTCAGTTCAGTTTTACCTATAGCTACAAAGTAATTTTTCCACAGCTTTTATCCTAGGTTGTATTTACTACAAATGCAGTTACTCTGGTGTCTAAATGGGGTGTCTGTTTGATCAGTTGGGCCCCCCCCCAATGTGGGGCCATGATCAGGTGGAAGCCAATGGTGTGGGAGGTGAAAATTCACCTGAGGCGGAACAAAGGAGATAGAAATTTATTGAATATACCGCAAGGGAGCCGTGGGCAGGACAACAAAGGAGAGGCGCTCTCTGTAAGGAGGCAGTGGGTGGGGGAAAGTGTTTTTAAAGGGGGAAGATGAGGAGGTATGGTGAAGTATGGAATCGTCCCTTCTTCGGTAACTATGCCTACTTGTAAGTAGCCCATTGATCAGTTAGGCCTATGGATATTTTGATGTGGGCAGCCTTCTAGGCCTGTCTGTGTTCAGCCGGCTGGTCGCTGTGGGCCTTTTCCATTGCTCATGCCTGTTTGCCTAAAAGCAGCCTTTACCTGGGTAAATTGAGGCAACACGCAAATCTGTTTTGTTTGGATCTTTCCATTTGCGAAAACTACTAGTAGCATTACCACTCATGGTTTTTGAACTGCCAACACAACATAGCTGTCTTGTGTGCTTTTTGGATGTTGCCTCCACCAGGCTACTTCCAAATACAAATATGTGATGATTTCTTCATTATGTCTTCTCATTCAGGGCAGTGCCTCCCAAACCGTAATGTGAGGTTGCTATTGTAGTCTGCCCAAGCAGTTATGTTGTGAAGCAGTATTGTTTTATTTTATTTATTTATTTCTTAAGGATTTTATTTATTTTCAGAGACAGAGAGAACGTGCCACCAGGGCGGGGGTGGGGGGTAGCTAGGGGCAGAGTCAGAGGGAGAG
>NW_027411294.1:0-1014 GCF_003265705.2 Callorhinus ursinus | reverse complement strand
GTGGGGCTTGATCCCAGGACCCTGGGATCACGACCTGAGCTGAAGACAGTCATTTAACGACTGAGCCACCCAGGCACCCCAACCTGGTTTCATTTTATCATGATCACAGTGAGCGGGATGTTGGACAGAGGTTTTAAAAAAAAATTTTTTTTAAAGACTTATTTATTTTAGAGAGAGAGCGGGGGAGGGACAAGGGAGAGCAGGGAGAGAGAAAATCTCAAGCAGACCCCCCACTGAGCACAGAGCCTGACACAGGGCTCCGTCCCACAGCCCTGAGAGCGTAGACCTGAGCCAAAACCAAGAGTCAGAGCTTAACCGGCTGAGCCACCCAGGTGCCCCTTTAAAAATTTTTTAGACTTAAATTTAAGTCTAGGCCTTCTACCCACTTGTTAGGTGGCCTTGAACAAACCACTGATCCTCTCTGGGGTTCAGTTTTCTTGTTTCTTGTTTCTTTTTTTAAATTTTTTTATTGTGTTAATCACCGTACATTACATCATTAGTTTTTGATGTAGTGTTCCATGATTCATTGTTTGTGCATAACACCCAGTGCTCCACACAGAACGTGCCCTCTTTAATACCCATCACCAGGCTAACCCATCCCCCCACCCCCTTCCCCTAGTTTTCTTGTTTCTAAGTGTGTCCAATGATACTTGATATTTTGTCTATGAGGATTACATAAAACATTTGCTCGTAGCATTGTAAATAAAATCCTGTACAAATATTCATAGTTGTTGAGATCATCAGCATTTCCCAATCCCAAATTCGAGCAGAGAGGACCTGAGCACTCAACCCACTCTCCGCGTCCTGCCTCCCCCACTTTCTATGAACCAGCCAATAGCTCATCTCAGAGATCAGCCTGTGACCTTAAGAAAATCCTAGTTGAGAGACATTTTGTAACAATTTGAAGTCAGTAATTAAAAACAGAATAGCATTGGCGGAGCAAGATGGCGGAGGAGTAGGAGACCTAGATTTCGTCTGGTCTCAGGAATTCAGCTGAATAGGGATCAAACCATT
>NW_027411293.1:0-1014 GCF_003265705.2 Callorhinus ursinus | reverse complement strand
GGAGATTGGGAGGCCACCATTTTCACTGTCGTCCTCCAAAGCTGTACTGACAGCTTGCAGGGAACAAAGGCTCCTGAGAGCAAACCCGAGCAGCTTGCTTAGACCAGACCGACAAGGGCAGGGCAATTCAGCCTCCGGCAAAGACATTTGGGAACCACGGCAACAGGCCCCTCCCCCAGAAGATCAGCACGAACAGCCAGCAAGCCAAGACCAAGTTTACCAATCAAGGAGAATGGGAGAACTCCAGTGATAGGGGAATACTGCACATAGAATTCATGGTTTTTTTTTTTACCATGATTCATTAGTTCATCAAAGTTATTTTTTTAACTGTTTTTTTTCTTAATTTTTCTTTTTCCCTTTTTCAACCAACATCTTATCAATCCCTTTTTTTAAAAAAAAATTTTATTTTTCATTTTTAGAGTCATATTTTATCCCTTCATAGTAGTTACCCTTATTTTTGGCATATATATATATAAGTTGTTCTCTCTTTAAAATTTTGAGATACAGTTTCTTCTAACAGATCAAAATATACCCTAAATCAATAGTATATGGCTTTGTTCTAGTCTCCTGCCTGACCACATTCTCTCCCTTTTTTCTTTTCTTTTCTTTTTTTTAAATCTTCTTTCTTTTTTCAAACAACTTATCTTATCAATTCCTTTTATAAAATCTTTTATAATTTTCATCTTTACAGTCATCTTCCAAACCTTCATTGTATCGACCCTTATTTTATACATATATGTCTTTCTTCCTTTAAAATTTTAGGAGGCACTTTTTTCTAACAGACCAAAATACGCCCAAAATCTAGTGTGTGGCACTGATCTATGCACTAGCCTGATCATATTTGATCATATTCTGCTTTTTTTGTATTGTTCTGTTTTTGTTTTTATCTTTTTTTTTTCTTTCTCTTTCTTTTTTCTTTCTTTCCCTTTCTTTTCCCCTGGTTTCAGGCCTTTTCTGATTTGTATACAGTATATTTGCTGGGGACGTTGTTAACCTGTTAGCATTTTGTTCTCT
>NW_027411292.1:363-1014 GCF_003265705.2 Callorhinus ursinus | reverse complement strand
CCTCCCCTCTAGAACCCTCAGTTTGTTTCTCAGAGTCCATCGTCTCTCATGGTTCTTCTCTCCCTCTGATCCCCCTGTTCATTCTTCCCCTCCTGCTATCTTCTTTTTTATTTTTCCCTTAACATATAATGTATTATTTGTTTCAGAAGTACAGATCTGTGATTCAACAGTCTTGCACAATTCACAGCGCTCACCATAGCACATACTTTCCCCAATGTCTATCACCCAGCCACCCCATCCCTCCCACCCCCAAACACTCCAGTAACACTCAGTTTGTTTCCTTATATTAAGAATTCCTCATATCAGTGAGGTCATATGATACCTGTCTTTCTCTGATTGACTTATTTCGCTCAGCATAACACCCTCCAGTTCCATCCACGTCGTTGCAAATGGCAAGATCTCATTCCTTTTGATGGCTGCATAATATTCCATTGTGTATATATACCACTTCTTCTTTATCCATTCATCTGTCGATGGACATCTTGGCTCTTTCCACAGTTTGGCTACTGTGGACATTGCTGCTATAAAATTCGGGGTGCACGTACCCCTCCGGATCCTTAAATTTGTATCTTTGTGGTAAATACCCAGTAGTGCAATTGCTGGATCATATGGTAGCTCTATTTTCAACTTTTTGAGGAACCTCCATACTGT
>NW_027411292.1:0-263 GCF_003265705.2 Callorhinus ursinus | reverse complement strand
GTACAGATCTGTGATTCAACAGTCTTGCACAATTCACAGCGCTCACCATAGCACATACTTTCCCCAATGTCTATCACCCAGCCACCCCATCCCTCCCACCCCCAAACACTCCAGTAACACTCAGTTTGTTTCCTTATATTAAGAATTCCTCATATCAGTGAGGTCATATGATACCTGTCTTTCTCTGATTGACTTATTTCGCTCAGCATAACACCCTCCAGTTCCATCCACGTCATTGCAAATGGCAAGATCTCATTCCTTTT
>NW_027411291.1:0-1014 GCF_003265705.2 Callorhinus ursinus | reverse complement strand
AGCTGGGAGGTTAGACATCCTACAATATGTGGCACCGTCCTTCACAGCTTCACAGTGAAGAATTGTCCCATGTACTGCACTGCTTTTGAATGTTACCCTCAAATTCATTTATAAGACTCAGACTGGATTTCAGTTCAGTTTTACCTATAGCTACAAAGTAATTTTTCCACAGCTTTTATCCTAGGTTGTATTTACTACAAATGCAGTTACTCTGGTGTCTAAATGGGGTGTCTGTTTGATCAGTTGGGCCCCCCCCCAATGTGGGGCCATGATCAGGTGGAAGCCAATGGTGTGGGAGGTGAAAATTCACCTGAGGCGGAACAAAGGAGATAGAAATTTATTGAATATACCGCAAGGGAGCCGTGGGCAGGACAACAAAGGAGAGGCGCTCTCTGTAAGGAGGCAGTGGGTGGGGGAAAGTGTTTTTAAAGGGGGAAGATGAGGAGGTATGGTGAAGTATGGAATCGTCCCTTCTTCGGTAACTATGCCTACTTGTAAGTAGCCCATTGATCAGTTAGGCCTATGGATATTTTGATGTGGGCAGCCTTCTAGGCCTGTCTGTGTTCAGCCGGCTGGTCGCTGTGGGCCTTTTCCATTGCTCATGCCTGTTTGCCTAAAAGCAGCCTTTACCTGGGTAAATTGAGGCAACACGCAAATCTGTTTTGTTTGGATCTTTCCATTTGCGAAAACTACTAGTAGCATTACCACTCATGGTTTTTGAACTGCCAACACAACATAGCTGTCTTGTGTGCTTTTTGGATGTTGCCTCCACCAGGCTACTTCCAAATACAAATATGTGATGATTTCTTCATTATGTCTTCTCATTCAGGGCAGTGCCTCCCAAACCGTAATGTGAGGTTGCTATTGTAGTCTGCCCAAGCAGTTATGTTGTGAAGCAGTATTGTTTTATTTTATTTATTTATTTCTTAAGGATTTTATTTATTTTCAGAGACAGAGAGAACGTGCCACCAGGGCGGGGGTGGGGGGTAGCTAGGGGCAGAGTCAGAGGGAGAG
>NW_027411290.1:0-1014 GCF_003265705.2 Callorhinus ursinus | reverse complement strand
GATGACTGTAAAGATGAAAATTATAAAAGATTTTATAAAAGGACTTGATAAGATAAGAAGTTGTTTTTAAAAAGAAAGAAGAAGATTTAAAAAAAAAAGGGGGAGAGAATGTGATCAGGCAAGAGACTAGAACAAAGCCATACACCAGTGATTTAGGGTATATTTTGATCTGTTAGAAGAAACAGTATCTCAAAATTTTAAAGAGAGAACAATTTATATATATATATATGCCAAAAATAAGGGTAACTACTATGAAGGGATACAATATGACTCTAAGAAAGAAAAATAAAAAATGTTTTTGTTTTTTTTTAGAAAAGGGATTGATAAGATGTTGGTTGAAAAAGGGAAAAAGAAAAATTCAAAAAAAAAAACCAGTTAAAAAATGAACTTTGAAAAACTAATGAATCATGGTAAAAAAGCCATGAATTCTATGTGCAGTATTCCCCTAGCGCTGGAGTTCTCCCGTTCTCCTTGATCGGTAAACTTGGTCTTGGCTTGCTGGCTGTTCCTGCTGATCTTCTGGGGGAGGGGCCTGTTGCCGTGGTTTCCAAATGTCTTTGCCGGAGGCGGAATTGCCCCACCCTTGTTGGTCCGGGCTAAGCAAGCTGCTCTGGTTTGCTCTCGGGAGCTTTTATTCCCTGCAAGCTGTCCGTACAGCTTTGGAGGACCAGAGTGAAAATGGTGGCCTCCCAATCTCCACCCAGAGGAGCCGAGAACTCGAGGCTCCGCTCCTCAGTGCGCCCCCAGAGAAAAGCAGTCACTCCAGTGTCCCCGGTCTCCGGCCGCACTCCGTGCTCACCCGGCCTGTGACCGAGTGTTTCTATCTCTGGCTCCCGACCCCATGTGGAGTCTCCAAACCCAGCAGATTCCTGCGGTGCACTCCCGCGCCGCTCCTCCCGGGGGAGGAAAGGGAATCTCCCCGGATCTGCCGCTTGTTGGGTCCCTGCTGGAGGAGCAGTGGCCCGAGTGGGCCGCGGATCACAGTTTATGGCAACCCTGAGCTGAGAGCCCGCG
>NW_027411289.1:0-1015 GCF_003265705.2 Callorhinus ursinus | reverse complement strand
CTCCCCTCCCCATTCTCTGGATCTGGGTCCTTGCCAGGAGTCCTGATATCCTGCCCCATGGCCCAGCTGTCTCCATCCTCTTTCTTCTTTACCCCTCTTGTCACCCACCTCGCTCCCAGGGTGTCCTCCCCTTCTGAACCCCAGCTGGGCAGTCAGAGTGGTGTGTGTGTGTGGGTGGGTGTGCAGGTGCACATGCCTCTACGTGCCTGGGGATGCCAAGGTCATGTCCCCACATGGGACTGGGTGCGTAGCTATCCCCGAGGATCTGAGGGGCTCTCACCCCCAAACGAACCTCATGGGAGGGTTGGGGCTGGTCTAGGACCAGAGAGCAGCCCTACTCCTTGGGCTCTGCACCCCTCATTTGTCTTGGGGAAGTCCCTGCCTCACTTGACCCAGGTTCCCAACTGTCCCTGAGGGTTGGACATGGAAATGCTTGAACGTGGCCGCTCCTCCAGGGGTAGGTGGGGGACAGGTGTACCAGGCACACAGGCCTCCCCACCGAGAGGGCCAGCCAGGTGAGTCATGGCCATGTGTGCAAAGGGGACCTGCACACAGCACCTGTACTGTGAACCAGCCCTGCGGCGGATGTACACGAGACCCATGGCTCTGCACCTGACCGATCCCCCACATTCCCTCACCACAGCCGACTGCTCTGTGGCCCCAAAGTCCACTGGGCCCCGCAACCAAGCCCACCCTGGGCGGCAGGCCTTAGGGTGAAAGGCCAGGTGCATAGGATATCTGGGGACGCACAGGTCATTGAATACCCCCCACCCAGCTGGCCTGGAATGCAGACTCACTCTCAGGGTCTGGCTAAGTGCAGGGCTGGGCCAGTGGACCTGGAGGCATCAGTGGAGGCTGACTCAGGACAGGGAGATCAGTCCACCCCATCCCCTTCTCCTCTCCTCCTTCTGTTTCTCTTCCTGGCAGGACCCAGGGCAGAGGTCCAGCCTGTCCCTGGCTGCAGCCCCGGCTGGAGTCAGAGGGGTGGGATGGAGGCCGGGGAGGAGGGGCCCAC
>NW_027411288.1:0-1015 GCF_003265705.2 Callorhinus ursinus | reverse complement strand
CAGTCAGTCCAGTGATGCTGAAGGACAATCAGAAGACTCAGATACTCAGTCAGGCTCAGTCCAGGAATGGTCCAGGTCCAGGCAAAGGAGACAACATGGCAGTGCACATGGCAGTCCTGAGCACTCAGGGTATCACTTCTACCAGATATCCTCCCAGGAACAGTTTGATTCTGTCCATGGACAGTCTCAATCCAGTGCCAGGGGGAGACAAGGATCCCGCCATGAGCAGGCACATGACAACTCTAGACATGCAGGATCCCATGAGGGTCAGGCAGCCGATGGTGGGCACTCTGACTCAGGATCTCACCACCAGCAATCATCCGATACTCGGGCACATGGCTCTAGACAATCGCAGTCTGGGCATGGACAATCGTCATCTGAATTCAGGCCGGTGAGAAACCGGGGGTCCAGTATTAGTCAGGACAGTGATAGCGAAGGGCACACTGAAGATTCCGAGAGCCAATCTGGATCTGGCTCAAGAAACCAACATGGATCTGCCCATGGCCATGTAGGAGACAGCTCTAGACACTCTGAGTCTCGTCAAGGGCAGAGAAACAATAATCATGGACAGTCTGAGTCTGGTCATGGACACTCAGACACTGGTACTGGAAGGAGACAAGGATCTAGTCATGGACACTCTATAGATACCCCTAGACAATCACGGTCTCATGGTGGAGAGTCATCCTCTTGGGGACACGCTGACTCCTACCATGGACAGTCAACATCGAGCACAAGAGGAAGACAAGAATCACAGCATGAGCAGTCAGCAGACAGATCCAGACGCTCAGGCACTGAACATGGACAACTGTCCTCTGGATCCAGAGCAAGCAGACATCAGGGAACCAGCGTGACTCTGGCCAGCGGCAGCGAAGGACATTCAGAGGATTCAGGAAGAGAATTCCTAAAGACCCATGGAAATTCTGGGTCCAGCTCAAGAAACCAACATGGGTCTACACATGGGCAGTCAGCTGACAGATCCAGACACTCAGGGTCCCATCAAGGGCAGACAGGCACC
>NW_027411287.1:0-1015 GCF_003265705.2 Callorhinus ursinus | reverse complement strand
CTGCGGCAAAATTTTCCCAGTAGAACGCTGCGTGCACATCCCAACGAAATGCCACTTTCAACGCCCCCCGACTGCAAATAGTGACCAGACTCTCACCCTCACCCACGCTCCAACACAGATTCCCTGCCCCCCAGGGTTTGCCCCAGCGTGGGAAGATCAGGGCTGAAACGACCCTAGGCCATAAGCCTATCCCTAGGTTATCTTCTGAGCTTCTGTACCAGGAAGCCTGGCTTCAAAGCCCCAGGGATGGCAATAGCTAAGCAACACCAGAGGACTCAGCTTGCGAAAAAGAATTCAAAAACACGACTTGGAAATGCAGAGAGCGTTCAGAACTCGAGAACTCTGAATGACCATCCCAGGCAACGCACAAATTTGGCGCCCTCTGGCGGCCAACCCTGAGCCTGACACAACCTAAACCGGGCCCTCAAGACAAACCCCCCAGAGCAAGTTACAGTGCTTACACGTCAGCCCTGCCGTGCCCCTAGGCCCTAACTGTCACAATAGAGGCCTCTGAGATTCTGTCCCCAGGGGCTTGAGTCCAAAGCCCTAGGGATTTGGGACACCTGACCACTACCAGAGGACTCAGCCTACCACTAACACAGAAAACGTGCCTTTGGGATCTCCAGTCAGCATCCAGAACAGGAGATCTGTGCTGGTCCATCCCAACGAAACCCAAGTTCAACGTGCCCACGACGCAATCTCTGAGCCTGACACTCCGTCCGACCCACAGCCTCAACTGCGACCCCGGGAAGCTCATCACAGCACCGGCACATCAGGCCTGTCATGCCCCTCAGCCCTAAGGCTCACCCTAGGTTGGCTTCTGAGCAGTCTATCTCCAGGGCCTGGCTCCAAAAGACAAAAGATACGAGCAGTATCAAGGGATTAAGGCTGCCACCTGGAAGGAAACCGCACCACTAGCAACTCAGGAAAGCATTCAGAGAAGGAGAACTCTGAATGCCCATCCCAGCAATACTACACTTTCTTCGGCCCTAGGGGCAAACCCTGAGCCGGACAC
>NW_027411286.1:0-1015 GCF_003265705.2 Callorhinus ursinus | reverse complement strand
TTGGGGGGCTGAGGATCTGGCCACGCAGAACGTGGCAGAGCACAGGGCCACCCGTCAGGAGACCAAGGTCAGGGCCCTCCGTGTTGCAGCTTCAGGGTCCCCATGTGGAAGAGGATCCAAAATCACTGCTCCGGTCAGGGTGAGGAGGCCTTAGGCCGGGACGGAACCCCAGGACCAGAGAGGGAAACGGGGACAAGGGAGGCTTCGGAGGGTTCTCACATCGCCTATGGAACCCACAGATCTGCTCCTGTGAGAGACACAGACACAGAGACAGAGAAGGAGACAGAGAATGAACACAGGACAGAGGGAACCAGTAGAAGTCACAGACTCCATCAGCTTAGAAATGACATCCCGGCATTTTGTGCCATTCTATTCCTGAGAGCGCCGTCACATTGGCCATCCACCCTGGAGGGGAGGGGATTCCACAGGGATGTGTGACCAGGACTCAGGGCTGCCAGGAGCCACGTTGGAGACTGCCCAGCACATGGGCACAGACGGGGACCATGGACCTGAGCCTAACCGGAATGGGAGCCCCTGGAAGTCTGTGTTGGGAGAGGACAAGGTCAGAATCAGTTCATGACTACCTTCCCACGGGGGCTGGGACACAGACAGGAGGGGGGTGGGTTTGCCTGGTCCCCAGAGCAGATTCAAGCCACTCTGAGCTGGGTTCCATGCCAAGCGCCGCCCCTGGCTCATTCTTGCAATGCCAGGTTTGCACCAGCCTCCTGTGATAGCAGGCACGGAACATGTGTAGAGGTCCCTAACACTACTATTAACCTGTACCCTAAAGCTAACCCGTACCCTAACCCTAACACCTACCCAAACCCTAACCCCTAACCCTACCACTAAACCGAACCCTAAAACTAAAGCGTATCCTAACCCTAACCCGTACCATAAGGGGTACCCTAAACCTAAACCCTAACCTGTACCGTAAACCGTGCCCTGAAACGTACCCTATCTCTAACCCTTCCCCTAACCCGTACCCTAAGACTATCCCGTACCCTACTCCTCTCCC
>NW_027411285.1:0-1015 GCF_003265705.2 Callorhinus ursinus | reverse complement strand
CAGTCAGTCCAGTGATGCTGAAGGACAATCAGAAGACTCAGATACTCAGTCAGGCTCAGTCCAGGAATGGTCCAGGTCCAGGCAAAGGAGACAACATGGCAGTGCACATGGCAGTCCTGAGCACTCAGGGTATCACTTCTACCAGATATCCTCCCAGGAACAGTTTGATTCTGTCCATGGACAGTCTCAATCCAGTGCCAGGGGGAGACAAGGATCCCGCCATGAGCAGGCACATGACAACTCTAGACATGCAGGATCCCATGAGGGTCAGGCAGCCGATGGTGGGCACTCTGACTCAGGATCTCACCACCAGCAATCATCCGATACTCGGGCACATGGCTCTAGACAATCGCAGTCTGGGCATGGACAATCGTCATCTGAATTCAGGCCGGTGAGAAACCGGGGGTCCAGTATTAGTCAGAACAGTGATAGCGAAGGGCACACTGAAGATTCCGAGAGCCAATCTGGATCTGGCTCAAGAAACCAACATGGATCTGCCCATGGCCATGTAGGAGACAGCTCTAGACACTCTGAGTCTCGTCAAGGGCAGAGAAACAATAATCATGGACAGTCTGAGTCTGGTCATGGACACTCAGACACTGGTACTGGAAGGAGACAAGGATCTAGTCATGGACACTCTATAGATACCCCTAGACAATCACGGTCTCATGGTGGAGAGTCATCCTCTTGGGGACACGCTGACTCCTACCATGGACAGTCAACATCGAGCACAAGAGGAAGACAAGAATCACAGCATGAGCAGTCAGCAGACAGATCCAGACGCTCAGGCACTGAACATGGACAACTGTCCTCTGGATCCAGAGCAAGCAGACATCAGGGAACCAGCGTGACTCTGGCCAGCGGCAGCGAAGGACATTCAGAGGATTCAGGAAGAGAATTCCTAAAGACCCATGGAAATTCTGGGTCCAGCTCAAGAAACCAACATGGGTCTACACATGGGCAGTCAGCTGACAGATCCAGACACTCAGGGTCCCATCAAGGGCAGACAGGCACC
>NW_027411284.1:0-1015 GCF_003265705.2 Callorhinus ursinus | reverse complement strand
AGAATCGAGAGCCCAGAAATGGACCCTCAACTCTATGGTCAACTTATTTTTGACAAAGCAGGAAAGAATGTCCAATGGCAAAAAGACAGTCTCTTCAACAAATGGTGTTGGGAAAATTGGACAGCCACATGCAGAAGAATGAAACTGGACCATTTCCTTACACCACACACAAAAATAGACTCCAAATGATTGAAAGACCTAAACGTGAGACAGGAGTCCATCCAAATCCTAAAGGAGAACACAGGTAGCAACCTTTTCGACCTTAGCCGCAGCAACTTCTTCCTAGAAACATCGCCAAAGGCACGGGAAGCCAGGGCAAAAATGAACTATTGGGATTTCATCAAGATAAAAAGCTTTTGCACAGCAAAAGAAACAGTCCACAAAACCAAAAGACAACCGACAGAATGGGAGAAAATATTTGCAAACGACATATCAGATAAAGGGCTAGTATCCAAAATCTATAAAGAACTTATCAAACTCAACACCCAAAGAACAAATAATCCAATCAAGAAATGGGCAGAAGACATGAACAGACATTTCTCCAAAGAAGACATCCAAATGGCCAACAGGCACATGAAAAAGTGCTCAACATCACTCGGCATCAGGGAAATCCAAATCAAAACCTCAATGAGATACCACCTCACACCCGTCAGAATGGCTAAAATTAACAAGTCAGGGAACGACAGATGTTGGCGGGGATGTGGAGAAAGGGGAACCCTTCTACACTGTTGGTGGGAATGCAAGCTGGTGCAACCCCTCTGGAAAACAGTATGGAGGTTCCTCAAACAGTTGAAATTAGAGCTACCATTCGATCCAGCAATTGCACTACTGGGTATTTACCACAAAGATACAAATGTAGGGACCCGAAGGGGTACGTGTACCCCAATGTTTATAGCAGCAATGTCCACAATAGCCAAACTGTGGAAAGAGCCAAGATGCCCATCGACAGATGAATGGATAAAGAAGAGGTGGTATATATACACAATGGAATATTATGCAGCCATCAAAAGGAATG
>NW_027411283.1:0-1015 GCF_003265705.2 Callorhinus ursinus | reverse complement strand
ATTTAAGAAAAGAAAAAAAAAAGGAAAAAGGGGGAGAATGTGATCAGGCAGGAGACTAGAACAAAGCCATACACTATTGATTTAGGGTATATTTTGATCTGTTAGAAGAAACTGTACCTCAAAATTTTAAAGAGAGAACAACTTATATATATATGCCAAAAATAAGGGTAACTACTATGAAGGGATAAAATATGACTCTAGAAATGAAAAATGAAAAATGTTTGTTTTTTTTTTAAAAAGGGATTGATAAGATGTTGGTTAAAAAAAGGGAAAAAGAAAAATAAAAAAAAACAGTCAACAAAAATTAACTTTGATGAAATAATGAATCATGGTAAAAAAAAAAAAAAAAAGCCATGAATCTATGTGCAGTATTCCCCTAGCGCTGGAGTTCTCCCGTTCTCCTTGATCGATCAACTTGGTCTTGGCTTGCTGGCTGTTTGTGCTGATCTTCTGGGGGAGGGGCCTGTTGCTGTGGTTTCCAAATGTCTTTGCCGAAGGCGGAATTGCCCCGCCCTTGTGGGTCCGGGCTAAGGAAGCTGCTCCGGTTTGCTCTCAGGAGCTTTTGTTCCCTGCAAGCTCTCCGTACAGCCTTGGAGGACCAGGGCAGAAATGGTGGCCTCCCAATCTCTACCCGGAGGAGCTGAGAACTCGGGGCCCCGCTCCTCAGTGTGCCCCCAGAGAAAAGCAGTCACTTCCGTGTCCCCGGTCTCTGGCCGCACTCCGTGCTCACCCGGCCTGTGACCGAGCATTGCTATCTCTGGCACCCGACCCCGCGCAGAGTCTCCAAACCCAGCAGATCCCCGCAGTGCATTCCCGCACCGCTCCTCCCCGGGAAGGAAGGGGAGTCTCCCCGGATCTGCCACCTGCTGGGTCCCTGCTGGAGGAGCCGTGCCCCGACTGGGCCGCAGATCACAGTTTATGGCAACCCCGAGCTGAGAGTCCGCGACTCTGCTCCGTCTCTGCAGCCGGCTTCCCCGCTCTGATACCTGGGAGCTCTGGCGCACTCAGGCACCCC
>NW_027411282.1:0-1015 GCF_003265705.2 Callorhinus ursinus | reverse complement strand
GGCATGGGTAAGGGTACGGGATAGGGTTAGGGTACGGGATAGGGTTAGTGTACCGGTTAGGGTAGGGGTTAGAGATAAGGTACGTGTTAGGGCACGGTTTACGGTACAGGTTAGGGTTTAGGTTTAGGGTACCGTTTAGGGTACGTGTTAGGGTTAGGGTACACTTTAGGGTTAGGGTTCGGTTTAGGGGTAGGTTTAGGGGTTAAGATTATGGTAGGTGTTAGGGTTAGGGTACGGGTTAGTTTTAGGTACAGGTGAAGGTTAGTGATAGGGACCTGCCCATATATCCCGAGACTGCTATCACAGGAGGCTGGTGCAAACCTGGCAATGCAAGGATGAGCCAGGGGCTGCGCTTGGCATGGAACAGAGCTCAGAGTGGCTTGAATCTGCTCTGGTGTCCAGGAAAAGCCATCCCCTGCCTGCCTGTGTCCCGGCCCCCGTGGGAGTGTATTAGTGAACTGATTCTGAACTTGTCCTCTCCCAACACAGAATTCCAGGGGCTCCCATTACGGTTAGGCTCAGGTCCATGGGCCTCGTCTGTGCCCATGTGCTGGGCAGTCCCCACAGTGGCTCCTAGCAACTCTGAGTCCTGGTCACACATCCCTGTGAAAACCCTTCCCCTCCAGGGTGGATGGCCAATGTGACGGCGCTCTAAATAATAGAATGGCACAAAATGCCGTGATGTCTTTTGTATGCTGACGGAGTCTGTTATTTCTACTGGTTCCCACTGTCCTGTGTTCATTCTCTGTCTCCTTCTCTGTCTCTGTGTCTGTGTCTGTCACAGGAGTAGACCTGTGAGTTCCATGGGCGATGTAAGAAACCTCAGAAGCCTCCCTTGTCCCCATTTCCCTCTCCGGTCCTGGTGCTCCATTCCTTCCTAAGGCCTCCTCACCCTGTCCGGAGCAGTGATTCTGGATGCTCTTCCACATTGGGACCCTGAGACTGCAACTAGGCTGGCCCTGACCTTGCTCTCCAGACTGGTGGCCCTGTGCTCTGACACGTTCTGCGTAGCCAG
>NW_027411281.1:0-1015 GCF_003265705.2 Callorhinus ursinus | reverse complement strand
AACAGAAGAGAAAACCCAAACTCAGTGCAGAAATCGCTAAATCAAAAAGTTCAGGAAACAACTCCTACTCCAGGCTCCCTAGTACCTGGAACTATCACTATAAGTAGCCCAGATTTATCTGATTCCATTGTTCCCAAGCCTGTAATCTTTTCTTGTGGAAATCACAAAACTTCAAGACTTGCAGATCTGCCTCATGAGGATGATGGAAGTTTCTAGTCAAGGCCTCAGTGAGCTGTGTGTTAGGCAATCAGGAATGCGGAGCCACTGACTTTCAGCCTTGGGGCCAGTGTGCAGTCAGGTGTCTCAGGCTGAACCAGTAAGAGTCTTACCGGGTACTCAGCCTCTGCGACTGAGTGGGAAATTGGAATTATACTTTACCTGCTGTTTGTTTCTTTGTTTGACTAGTTGTATGCTTTTAACCATGAGGAGAAGGATATGAATCCAGGCCTGTGCATGGACGTCTCTCTCACCACTTCCATCAGGTCAGAGGAGAATTGTTCAAATTAATAGTAGTAAAACGATTTCCTTTGATGCCAACCATATATTCTAACTCAGGCCATTTGAATGTTCAGGGTTTTTTTGTTTTGTTTTTGTTGTTTTACCTCCTACGCACATGGCCCTGAGCAAATAAGAGCCATCCCCAGTACATACCCAGCTTTGCATGAAATGGTGCTTGAATGACTACAACCTTTGAGAAAAGTGGACTCTTTCCTACTGGGAAAAGGAGATGCCAAGGAAAATTCTATTTCCTGTCCTTAGTTCTGAGTGAGGGGAAAAAAAAATTTTCCCAGAGGAATGCATTCACTCGAGTGTCCTTGTGTAGCTTTGGGGTTCAGGTTAGCACTACCAGCATGATGCCAACAGTTCCTGGTCCGAAACCCAGACACATGGCAAATGCACATCTAATCCTTTCTGGAGGAGTAAACTTAATTGAGGTTTTTACAAGATTCGTGCACATAAACTCCTCTTGTATAAGCACACAATCCAAAAATAAGCCACCCTTGTCAAAATCTAA
>NW_027411280.1:0-1015 GCF_003265705.2 Callorhinus ursinus | reverse complement strand
TTTTTTTTGATGGCTGCATAATATTCCATTGTATTTATATACCACATCTTCTTTATCCATTCATCCATCAATGGACATCTTGGCTCTTTCCATAGTTTGGCTATTGTGGACATTGCTGCTATAAACATTGGGGTGCACGTACCCCTTTGGATCCCTACATTTGTATCTTTGGGGTAAATACCCAGTAGTGCAATTGCTGGGTCATAGGGTAGCTCTATTTTCAACTTTTTGAGGAACCTCCATACTGTTTCCCAGAGTGGCCGCACCAGCTTGCATTCCCACCAGCAGTGTAGGAGGGTTCCCCTTTCTCCACATCCTCGCCAACATCTGTCATTTCCTGACTTGTTAATTTTAGCCATTCTGACTGGTGTGAGGTGGTATCTCATTGAGGTTTTGATTTGGGTTTCCCTGATGCCGAGTGATGTTGAGCACTTTTTCGTGTGTCTGTTGGCCATTTGGATGTCTTCTTTGGAAAAATGTCTGTTCATGTCTTCTGCCCATTTCTTGATTGGATTATTTGTTCTTTGGGTGTTGAGTTTGATAAGTTCTTTATAGATTTTGGATACTAGCCCTTTATCTGATATGTCATTTGCAAATATCTTCTCCCATTCTGTCGGTTGTCTTTGGTTTTAATGACTGTTTCCTTTGCTGTGCAAAAGCTTTTTATTTTGATGAAGTCCCAATAGTTTATTTTTGCCCTTGCTTCCCTTGCGTTTGGCGATGTTTCTAGGAAAATGTTGCTGCGGCTGAGGTCGAAGAGGTTGCTGCCTGTCTTCTCCTCTAGGATTTTGATGGACTCCTGTCTCACATTGAGGTCTTTCAACCATTTTGAGTCTATTTTTGTGTGTGGTGTAAGGCAATGGTTCAGTTTCATTCTTCTGCATGTGGCTGTCCAATTTTCCCCACACCACTTGTTGAAGACACTGTCTTTTTTCCATTGGGCATTCTTTCCTGCTTTGTCGAAGATTAGTTGACCATAGAGTTGAGGGTCCATTTCTGGGCTCTCTGTTCTGTT
>NW_027411279.1:0-1015 GCF_003265705.2 Callorhinus ursinus | reverse complement strand
TTTTTTTTGATGGCTGCATAATATTCCATTGTATTTATATACCACATCTTCTTTATCCATTCATCCATCAATGGACATCTTGGCTCTTTCCATAGTTTGGCTATTGTGGACATTGCTGCTATAAACATTGGGGTGCACGTACCCCTTTGGATCCCTACATTTGTATCTTTGGGGTAAATACCCAGTAGTGCAATTGCTGGGTCATAGGGTAGCTCTATTTTCAACTTTTTGAGGAACCTCCATACTGTTTCCCAGAGTGGCCGCACCAGCTTGCATTTCCACCAACAGTGTAGGAGGGTTCCCCTTTCTCCACATCCTCGCCAACATCTGTCATTTCCTGACTTGTTAATTTTAGCCATTCTGACTGGTGTGAGGTGGTATCTCATTGAGGTTTTGATTTGGGTTTCCCTGATGCCGAGTGATGTTGAGCACTTTTTCGTGTGTCTGTTGGCCATTTGGATGTCTTCTTTGGAAAAATGTCTGTTCATGTCTTCTGCCCATTTCTTGATTGGATTATTTGTTCTTTGGGTGTTGAGTTTGATAAGTTCTTTATAGATTTTGGATACTAGCCCTTTATCTGATATGTCATTTGCAAATATCTTCTCCCATTCTGTCGGTTGTCTTTGGTTTTAATGACTGTTTCCTTTGCTGTGCAAAAGCTTTTTATTTTGATGAAGTCCCAATAGTTTATTTTTGCCCTTGCTTCCCTTGCGTTTGGCGATGTTTCTAGGAAAATGTTGCTGCGGCTGAGGTCGAAGAGGTTGCTGCCTGTCTTCTCCTCTAGGATTTTGATGGACTCCTGTCTCACATTGAGGTCTTTCAACCATTTTGAGTCTATTTTTGTGTGTGGTGTAAGGCAATGGTTCAGTTTCATTCTTCTGCATGTGGCTGTCCAATTTTCCCCACACCACTTGTTGAAGACACTGTCTTTTTTCCATTGGGCATTCTTTCCTGCTTTGTCGAAGATTAGTTGACCATAGAGTTGAGGGTCCATTTCTGGGCTCTCTGTTCTGTT
>NW_027411278.1:0-1015 GCF_003265705.2 Callorhinus ursinus | reverse complement strand
GGAGGAAGCCAGCTGCCCGCGCCTGACCCGGAGCAAATACTCCAGCATTTGCAACTTGCTGGTTTCGGCGTGGGCCCTGGAACCCCACGGGAACTCGTAGCAGGCAGGTCACTGCCGGGCACCTGCCGGTACTCCATGTACCCTTCCTGCACCCAGACCTTGGTGAAGAGCTCCCTAGGCTCCCCGTAGATGATGTGCTCCTGGCCGGCATACACCCCCATGACCCCCAGCGTTTCCCACACCTCCTCCTCAGGGGCACGGTCACCATGCAGGAGGCTCACCCCCAGGAGGCCGGTCTTGGGCACTCCCTGCTCACCGCTCATCATGCCATCATAGGTGAGGCCCAGGATGGGGACCAGGATGTAGGAGTGGTCGCTGGGGTCCACTTCCTTCACATCCATACCAAAGACCAGCTGCAAGCACTCGGAGGCCTGGCCCAAGATCACAGGGAAGGCATCCAGGGCATCCTGGCCGATGATCTCCAGCATCTCTGCCTGGTTGGTCGGCTACTTGATGTGATACTTGAGGAGCAGGAACTCTACCAGCTCGGCCAACTTCCCCTGGATTATGTTTTGGAGCCCCAGCTGGGGTTCTTCAGGCTCCTCGCAGGGGCTGGACCCCTCCTCATCGGAGCTGCTGGAGCCCTGGTCAGGCTGGCTGCAGGCAGTGGCTGCTTGGGCAGTGGGGGAGGGGTAGGCACTCAGAGAGCTCTGGGGACGACTCTGGAACCCAGCAGCAGACCCCTCCTCCGAGGGGACCAGAAACAGGGCAGAGCAAGAGCCCAATGGGGCGGCGGACTGGGTGGAGGCCAAGGTGGAGAAGGAGGAGGGGGCGCGGGGGACCTTCTCCTCCCCAGCCCCCAACAGCTGGACCTCCACCAGTCCCTGGGCTGGGCCTGGGTCTTCCTCCAGCTTCCAGAGCTCACTCCTCTGACCCAGGGGCATGGTGTTTGTGTCGGGCTGAACCTGAAGAAAGAGGTGGGATGGCTCCTCAGGGTGCAGTCCAGGCAGCAGAG
>NW_027411277.1:0-1015 GCF_003265705.2 Callorhinus ursinus | reverse complement strand
TTGGGAGAATTTTGAAGACTGCTTCAATTTCCTTAGTGGTTATAGGTCTGTTCAGGTTTTCTATTTCTTCCTGGCTCAATTTTGCTAGTTGATACATCTCTACGAATGCATCCATTTCTTCCAGGTTATCTAACTTGCTGGCTTATAGTTGCTCATAATATGTTCCTATAATTGTATTTCATTGGTGTTTGTTGTGATCTCTCCTCTTTCATTCATGATTTTGTTGGTTTGGATCATTTCTCTTTTCTTTTTGGTAAGTCTGGCCAGGGGTTTATCAATCTTGTTAATTCTTTCAAAGAACCAGCTCCTGGTTTCGTTGATCTGTTCTACTGTTCTTTTGGTTTCTAGTTCATTGATTTCTGCTCTGATCTTTATTATTTCTCTTCTCCTGCTGCGTTTAGGCTTTATTTGCTGTTTTTTCTCTAGCTCCTTTAGGTGTAGGGTTAGGTTGTGTATTTGAGACCTTTCTTGTTTCTTGAGAAAGGCTTGTTTTGCTGTATACTTTCCTCTTAGGACTGCCTTTGCTGCATCCCAAAGATTTTGAACAGTTGTGTTTTCATTTTCATTGTTTCAATGAATTTTTTTAATTCTTCTTTAATTTCCTGGTTGACCCATTCATTCTTTAGTAGGAGGCTCTTAACCTCCATGTATTTGAGTTCTTTCCGACTTTCCTCTTGTGATTGAGTTCTAGTTTCAAAGCATTGTGGTCTGATAACATGCAGGGAATGATCCCAATGTTTTGGTACCGGTTGAGACCTGATTTGTGACCTAGGCTGTGATCTCTTCTGGAAAATGTTCCATGGGCACTAGAGAAGAATGTGCATTCTGTTGCTTTGGATTGGAATATTCTGAATATGTCTATAAAGTGCATTTGGTCCAGTGTGTCATTTAAAGTCTTTATTTCCTTGTGATCTTTTGCTTAGATGATCTGTCCATTTCAGTCAGGGGGGTGTTAAAGACCCCCACTCTTATTGTATTGTTGTCAATGTGTTTCTTTGCTTTTGTTATTAATTGC
>NW_027411276.1:163-1015 GCF_003265705.2 Callorhinus ursinus | reverse complement strand
CTTTATTTCTCCTTCCCTTCTGAAGGATAATTTCACAGAGTGCAGAATTCTAGATTGGTGGGTTTTTTTTCTCTCAACATTTGAAATATTTCACTCCATTCTCTTCTTGTTTACACAGTCTTGGAGGCGAAGTTGGATGTAATTTCTTTTTTTTAAATCATGTTTTTAAAGACTTTATTTATTTATTTGAGAGGGAAAGAGAGGGAAGGGGCAGAGGAGAGGGACAAGCAGACTCCCTGCTGAGCAGGGAGCCTAATATGGGGCTCAGTCCAGGACCCCGAGATCACAACTTCAGCCGAAGGCAGATGCTTAGCCGACTGAACCACCCAAGCGCCATCCTTTGGCTTCTTTTAGGATTTTTTCTGTTTTCTTTTATTTTCTGTAGTTTGAAAATGACATGCCTACATATAGTTTTTTTGGCATTGTATACTGCTCAGTGGTTTCTGAGCTGCTTGGATATGTGGTTTTGTGTCTGCCACAAATTTGGGGGGAAATTCTCAGTCATTGCTGTTTCAAATATTTCTTCTGTTCCTTTCTTTTTTCTTCTGGAATTCCCATTACAAGTATATTACACTTTTATAGTTGTCCTTCAGTCCTTGATATTCTGTTCTGTCTTTTTTTTTTTTTTTTCAGTCTTTGTTTTCTTTGCTTTTCAGATTTGGAGGCTTCTATTTGAGATGTCCTCAAGCTCAGAGATTCTTTCCTTAGCTGTGTCCACTCTACTAATAAGCCCATCAAAAGCATTCTTCATTTCTGTTCCAGTGTTTTTTATCTCTAGCATCTCTTTGTGGTTCTTTCTTAGGACTTCCATCTCTGCTCATGTTGTCCATCTTTCCTTGCATGCTGTCTCCT
>NW_027411275.1:652-1015 GCF_003265705.2 Callorhinus ursinus | reverse complement strand
GGACCCTGAGGCTGCAACAAGGAGGGCGCTGACCTTGGTCTCCAGACTGGTGGCCCTGTGCTCTGCCACGTTCTGCGTAGCCAGATCCTCAGCCCCCCAAGCCCCGTGTCTGTCCTCGGCTGAAAAGCACCTCGAGGGGTTAGAAACCACGTTCCCAAGACTGGGATCTCAGGGGTTCGGCAATGGATATCCAAGGCCAAAAGGCACTTCTACAAGACTGTCGGTACCTTGGGACACTGCATCTCTGCAGCCCAAGTGACAGCAGAGTAAGTGGAGTCCTTTTGTGCTATAGCCCTCCGGACTTGGAGGTGGGGATTTCTTCCTACTGCCAAGTGCCCAGGGTGGTGGTGGATAACGGAACCC
>NW_027411275.1:0-552 GCF_003265705.2 Callorhinus ursinus | reverse complement strand
CTGGCCCCTCGGGCACCGAGATTCCAGCTCCTGGCCTGGCTCCGGGAGGGATACCAGAGTGTGGCTCCTGCTAGCTCAAATGTGTCACTCTCTCCTGGAGCTACAGCCTGTCCATGCAGCTGAACTCCCCCTCCTAGTCGGCCAGCTCACCTTCACGTTCAAAAACAGGCCATCATGAATGTCAGGGGGCCGTGCGTGGCTGCTCAGGCAGGCGAGGGCTCCATTTCAACTGAGGGAGACTCTGGCTTGTCTAGCAGGGGCTCTGGAGGGCTGCCTTTCCATCTCCTCGGCTGACCAGCTCTGGGACTGGGGCCATTTTACCTCCCCTCGCTGGGCGTCGCTCTCCTCCTCTGTGCGATGGGTTGATGCTGAATGATTCCTCCCATGGCGGGAACATGTGGAGTGCTGGTGATTGACGTAAGCCTGGCACGGAGCCTGGATTGCAGAGTACACAGGGGGATGGTGAGCGGTGTGGGCAGTGAGCACTCCTTCCGCGGAAAGCAATTTAGCTCTTCCATGCAGCCGCCAGGCCACTAGCTGGGAGCCGAGGAG
>NW_027411274.1:0-1015 GCF_003265705.2 Callorhinus ursinus | reverse complement strand
TGGAAATGACATCCCGGCATTTTGTGCCATTCCATTCCTGAGAGCGCTGTCACAAAGGTCATCCACCCTGAGGGGAGGGCATTCCACAGGGATGTGTGACCAGGACTCAGGGCTGCCAGGGGCCACTGTGGGGACTGCCCAGCACACGGGCACAGAAGAGGCCCTGGGACGTGAGCGTAACCCCAATGGGAGCCTCTGGAAGTCTGTGTAGTGAGAGGACAAGGTCAGAATCAGTTCATAACTACCTTCCCACGGGGGCTGGGACACAGGCAGGAGGGGGGTGGCTTTGCCTGTACCCCAGAGCAGACCCAAGCCCCTCTGAGCTGTGTTCAATGCCAAGCCCAGCTTCTGGTACATTCTTGCATTGCCAAGTGTCCACCAGCCTCATGTGAAGGCAGGAATGGAACATTTGTAGAGGTCCTACCCCCAATGGTGTAACTAGTAGTAGAAACCAAAATACCCCCGATGTGCACATGGGGAGCCTGGGGAGGCCCCGAGAGGCACGGGGTCTGTCCAGGGTCAAAGCTCTGGGCGTGCAGAGGAACCAGGTCTGAACCCAGCTCTGTGCCATCACAGCAGAGACACCAGCTGCACCCAGGCTTCCCGGGGGCTGTGGGTGGGCTGTGTGGGTGTCACTGTGTGGATGGGGCATGGGGGGAAGATGGGCATTGAGCAACCGGAGAAGGGGGGCACTCGGGGGCTCTTGTGTGGGCAGGAGTTTGGGTAAGCAGTGAACTTCACCCCAGGCAGTGAACTCACTTCCCTGACAACAGAGCCCAACAGAATTTGGAACCCTGGTAACCAGGCAACCACAATCCACAGACAGACCCCTGCCCAGCTCATTTCTTTGGAGATCTTCAAACCAAGATGTTCGCATGTTGCTTTCCGAGGTCCGGAGCCTGAAGGCAGAAGAAAGCGCGCCCTGTAGACACTGTCCCCCGCTGGGGATTTCATGTCAGGGCTCCCCAAAGCCTCTGGACATTTGGCCGGAAGGACAGAAAGGTGACACCAGGAG
>NW_027411273.1:0-1016 GCF_003265705.2 Callorhinus ursinus | reverse complement strand
GGTGGACTGGTCCTGCTCCCACGTATAATTGCACATACAGGTGAGGTTGGACAGTACCAATCTTTTTGTGTCTGACCTATTTCACTTAGCATTACAACCAAATAGTCCTCTAATGTCTTGTATGGCTTATCAGGTAGTTGAGTTTATATTATAGTTAATATAAATGCTTTCCTTAATGGTACAAAATGAGCATGCCCCTGTACACGTAGTGATTCTGAGTTTTAATAGCTACAAACATTTTCTTTCTTAGATGTGCCATGAGTTTTAACCATCCACCTTTTAGTAGAATTTTAGGGTGGGTCCAGTTTTTTTCCACCATCATAAATAAAACTGAAACAAACATACACATGAAGATACAAAGTGCTTGCGCACTTCTTTCTTTTTAAAGTCTTTTATTTATTTCAATCAATTTTTATTTTAATACGTTTCATTTATTTATTTTCGAGAGACAGAAAGAGAGCGTGCACAAGCAGAGGGGAGGGGGGGCAGAGGGAGAGGGAGAATCTCAATCTGAAGCCGATTCCCCACTGAACGCAGAGACCAATGGCGCTCGATCTCACCACCCGCGAGGTCATGAGCTGAGCCGAAACCAAGAGTGCCGGCTTCACCCACGGAGCCACCCACGTGCCCCTCGCTCACATCTTAAATACCATTCACCTGTTCGGTGTTTGTTCTTTTTGTTTGCTGTTATAAATATGTTTTCTTCCTTTTTACCTTTAATTTGTTTGTAGACACGGAATGTACCGATTTCTGCAGTTTTGGGTTCAGCGGCAAGTTTTAACTTTCCGAGTGCTCTCAACAATTTCTGAGTTACCTCTCGGGCAAGGAAGTTAGATTTCCTCAGGAAACCATCACATGGTCTGGAAAGAATGACAATGCGATGTTCCCGATTGGTTCTTATACTGCTCATTTTTCTCTGACCTGACTGTGCAGGTCACCACCTCCGGACCAGGGTTAAAAATACCCGTGGGTGGACTGGTCCTGCTCCCACGTATAATTGCACATACAGGTGAGGT
>NW_027411272.1:502-1016 GCF_003265705.2 Callorhinus ursinus | reverse complement strand
AACACCATTTGTTGAAGAGGCTGTCGTTTTTCCACTGGACATTCTTTTCTGCTTTGTCAAAGATAAGTTGACCATAGATTTGAGGGTCCTTTTCTGGGCTCTCGATTCTGTTCCATTGATCTATGTGTCTGTTTTTGTGCCAGTACCATACTGTCTTGATGATGACAGCTTTGTAATAGAGCTAGAAGTCCGGAATTGTGATGGCGCCAGCTTTGCTTTTCTTTTTCAACATTCTTCTGACTATTCGGGGTCTCTTCTGGTTCCCTACAAATTTTAGGATTATTTGTTCCATTTCTTTAAAAAAAGTGGATGGTACATTGACGGGGATTGCATTGAATGTATAGATTGCTCTAGGCAGCATTGACATCTTCACAATATTTGTTCTTCCAATCCATGAGCATGGATTGTTTTTCCATTTCTTTATGTCTTCCTCAATTTCTTTTATGAGTATTTTATAGTTTTCTGAGTACAGATCCTTTGCCTCTTTGGTTAGATTTATTCCTAGGTATCTTAC
>NW_027411272.1:0-402 GCF_003265705.2 Callorhinus ursinus | reverse complement strand
ATCCTTCCACTTTACTGAATTCCTGTATGAGTTCTAGCAGTTTTGGGAAGGAGTCCTTTGGGTTTTCCACATAAAGTATCAAGGCGTCTGCAAGGAGTGAGAGTTTGACTTCTTCTTTGCCGATTTGGATGCTTTTGATTCCTTTTTGTTGTCTGATTGCTGTGGCTAGGACTTCTAATACTATGTTGAATAGCAGTGGTGATAGTGGACATCCCTGCTGCGTTCCTGACCTCAGGGGTAAAGCTCTCAGTTTTTCCCCATTGAGGATGATATTCGCTGTAGGTTTTTCATAGATGGCTTTTATGATATTGAGGTATGTACCCTCTATCCCTATACTCTGAAGACTTTTGATCAAGAAAGGATGCTGTACTTTGTCAAATGCTTTTTCTGCATCTCTTGAGA
>NW_027411271.1:0-1016 GCF_003265705.2 Callorhinus ursinus | reverse complement strand
CATAATACACTTCTATCACCATCCTACTTAAGATCCTTCAGTAGCTTCCAGTCAACTACAGAAAATAAAACCTAAGCCCCCTACCGAACTCACACCCACACCCCACCCCGGGACAAGGTCCCTGTTACCTTTTTAGGTTATCATTTCTTAGCTCCCATTTAGACAAGAAAAAACCCACACCCACTTCGTCACTCTTTAACACCTTCATGCCTTCATTTATGGACTTTACATTTATGGACTTCTGATGTTCCCTCCCCTACGTTTCCCTATCCTTACTACAGCTATTTGAATGGCTACTTTTTTAATTTTATTTTTTGGTTATCAAATGATCCTTTATTGAAACATTTTCCTTTGTAGTTGACTACCTGGACGTTCCACCATACCACTGTTGATGTCATGAGGGTGGTGGCCATCAACATTGCAGCCCACAGACTGGGCACTCCCCAGGATTTCTTTAATGGTTCCAGAGAGTTCTCTGTCTAAAGATCGGTGTCGCGTCTATCGGGCAATACTGACGATCTCATCAAAAGGGATAGTTTCACTGTGCTTAATGTTTTTCTACTTCTTTCTGTCTCTTGGTGGTTCCTTGAGGGCTTTGATAATCAGGGCAGAGGCAGAAGGTCCCACTTCAATCTGGGCCTGTCTGTTCTGAGGGGTCAGTTTCACTGTAATCCTTAGACCCTTCCAATCACCGGTTGCCGTGGCGATGTCATCACCAACCATTTTTGGAGACAAACCCAGCCGGCCGATCTTCGGGGCAGGGCATACGTGGCACCGACTTCGCCACGGGGGCACCTCAAGTACACGACTTTGATCTCATTGGGGTCAAACTTAGGCGGCATGGCAGAGGTGGCTGGTGTCGGTGAACCCGGATTCGGGACGACCGAAGGAAGTTGCACCTTTGCCTCCCCAAGCTACTTTTTATTTCTTTTTAGCACAGGCATGAGCTCCATGAAGCCTTCCGTATCGGCAAACATAATCCTCACCCTGGTACTCTTATGTTAGGAATGACAATG
>NW_027411270.1:0-1016 GCF_003265705.2 Callorhinus ursinus | reverse complement strand
GATGTTTCTAGGAACAAGTTGCTGCGGCTGAGGTGGAAGAGGTTGCTCCCTGTGTTCTCCTTTAGGATTTTGATGGACTCCTGTCTCACATTTAGGTCTTTCAACCATTTTGAGTCTATTTTTGTGTGTGGTGTAAGGAAATGGTCCAGTTTCATTCTTCTGCTTGTGGCTGCCCAGTTTTTCCAACACCATTTGTTGAAGAGACTATCGTTTTTCCATTGGACATTCTTTCCTGCTGCTTTGTCGAAGATGAGTTGACCATAGAGTTGAGGGTCTATTTCTGGGCTCTCTGTTCTGTTCCATTGATCTATGTGTCTGTTTTTGTGTCAGTACCATACTGTCTTGATGATGACAGCTTCGTAATAGAGCTGGAAGTCCGGAATTGTGATGCCGCCAGCTTTGCTTTTCTTTTTCAACATTCCTCTGGCTATTGGGGTTTTTCTGGTTCCATACAAATTTTAGGATTATTTGTTCCATTTCTTTGAAAAAAGTGGATGGAATTTTGATGGGGATTGCTTTGAATGTGTAGACTGCTCTAGGTAGCATTGACATCTTTACAATGTTTGTTCTTCCAATCCATGAGCATGGAACATTTTTCCACTTGTGTCTTCTTCAATTTCTTTCATGAGTATTTTATAGTTTTCTGAGTACAGATTCTTTGCCTCTTAGGTTAGATCTATTCCTAGATATCTTATGGTTTGGGGTGCAATTGTAAAAGGCAGTCAACTCCTTAATTTCTCTTTCTTCTGTCTTGTTGGTGTATAGGAATGCCACTGATTTGTGTGCATTGATTTTATCTCCTGCCACTTTACTGAATTCCTGTATGAGTTCTAGCAGTTTTGGGGTGGAGTCTTTTGGGTTTTCCACATAAAGTATCATATCATCTGTAAAGAGTGAGAGTTTGACTTCTTCTTTGCCAATTTGGATGCCTTTGATTTCTTTTTGTTGTCTGATTGCTGTGGCCAGGACTTCTAATACTATGTTGAATAGCAGTGGTGATAGTGGACATCCCTGCC
>NW_027411269.1:0-1016 GCF_003265705.2 Callorhinus ursinus | reverse complement strand
ACGGAATACACATTCTTCTCTAGTGCCCATGGAACATTCTCCAGAATTGATCACATCCTAGGTCACAAATCAGGTCTCAATCGGTACCAAAAGATTGGGATCATTCCCTGCATATTTTCAGACCACAATGCTTTGAAACTAGAACTCAACCACAAGAGGAAAGTCGGAAAGAACTCAAATACATGGAGGCTAAAGAGCATCCTACTAAAGAATGAATGGGTCAACCAAGAAATTAAAGAAGAATTAAAAAAATTCATGGAAACCAATGAAAATGAAAACACAACTGTTCAAAATCTTTGGGATACAGCAAAGGCAGTCCTGAGAGGAAAGTATATAGCAATACAAGCCTTTCTCAAGAAACAAGAAAGGTCTCAAATACACAACCTAACCCTACACCTAAAGGAGCTGGAGAAAGAACAGCAAATAAAGCCTAAACCCAGCAGGAGAAGAGAAATCATAAAGATCAGAGCAGAAATCAATGAACTAGAAACCAAAAGAACAGTAGAACAGATCAACGAAACTAGGAGCTGGTTCTTTGAAAGAATTAACAAGATTGATAAACCCCTGGCCAGACTGATCAAAAAGAAAAGAGAAATGACCCAAATCAACAAAATCATGAATGAAAGAGGAGAGATCACAACCAACACCAAAGAAATACAAACAATTATAAGAACATATTATGAGCAACTCTATGCCAGCAAATTAGATAACCTGGAAGAAATGGGTGCATTCCTAGAGATGTATCAACTACCAAAATTGAACCAGGAAGAAATAGAAAACCTGAACAGACCTATAACCACTAAGGAAATTGAAACAGTCATCAAAAATCTCCCAACAAACAAAAGCCCAGGGCCAGATGGCTTCCCAGGGGAATTCTATCAGACATTTCAAGAAGAATTAATACCTATTCTCCTGAAACTGTTCCAAAAAATAGAAATGGAAGGGAAACTTCCAAACTCATTTTATGAGGCCAGCATTACCTTGATCCCAAAACCAGACAAAGACCCCATCAAAAA
>NW_027411268.1:0-1016 GCF_003265705.2 Callorhinus ursinus | reverse complement strand
ATTCATCAATAGGACTTTTAGGGGAAATACAGGTTTTTGATACCTTTAGAATCCTAAGCTGCAATGGGTGGGAATTTCCAGAACTGACTAAAGCTACATTTAAAGTAAGCAAGGATTAGTAACATGGGACTAAATGAACTAAAAAAATGATCATAGATTTGCGACTCCTGTCTCAAACCGTGCTTGTTCTCTAACGTTTGGTTTTCCAGATTAAGGAAACTTGCTCGTAGGATAACTACGACCCACGGAAACGTCATAAAGTATGCCTTTGTAAACAAACTGAGGCATTCAAGTTTTCTCTCCACCCGAACCGTCTGAAATTCGAAAGGTGTCCGTGAATATTCTTTCTTCCGTGGCAACTGTGGTCGTTTGCATAAGTTCAGTAAGAATCTCTCCCCCTTGTCACTGGCACCATGAGAAACTCTGGTGATTTTACCAAGGCCTTGACTGGAATGTCATAATCGAGGGAGACATGCACGCATAGACTCAGATATGACCAAACAGCTTGAAGGAACTGAGGTTGACTTTATAAAACCTGGAGCCGTAAAGCCCCTTGGAAATGTTGGCCCAGTACCTTGCTTACAGAGTTCCCAGCAGCCTCAGCAGGTGAGTAGAGAGTGCCACTTCCCGGCAGGGGCAGGAACCTCAGGACATGTCGGGGACCTGGTGAAGAGAAATTCCTCTGCCCAAATCTACAGGTATCGCAGGCATGTCTGATGGCAACTCCTTGGTGAAGCTTCCGGCCTGGAGAGGCTACTAAAAGTTCAACCTACAGATGCCTTATACAGAGTTCCAGCAAAGCAGGTTTTAAAAGATCTCTCTATGGTCTATCACTAGTCTTGCTGAGCTTGTGTAAATGACTAGGCCGAGTTTGTTAAATTGGACTTGTTTTGCAAGCAAATTACTCTTGATTTGGCTGCCTCTGAAAATGAGGGTTATTATAGAGAGAAATTGAGTTTCAGGAACCCACCTTTGCAAACGTCAAGTCCTAGTTCTGACTGTCTTTAAGTGTTTTT
>NW_027411267.1:0-1016 GCF_003265705.2 Callorhinus ursinus | reverse complement strand
CAGCAGGAGAAGAGAAATCATAAAGATCAGAGCAGAAATCAATGAACTAGAAACCAAAAGAACAGTAGAACAGATCAAAGAAACTAGGAGCTGGTTCTTTGAAAGAATTCACAAGATGGATAAACCCCTGGCCAGACTTATCCAAAAGAAAAGAGAAATGACCCAAATCAATAAAATCATGAATGAAAGAGGAGAGATCACAACCAACACCAAAGAAATACAAACAATTATAAGAACATATTATGAGCAACTCTATGCCAGTAAATTAGATAACCTGGAAGAAATGGGCGCATTCCTAGAGATTTATCAACTACCAAAATTGAACCAGGAAGAAATAGAAAACCTGAACAGACCTATAACCACTAAGGAAATTGAAACAGTCATCAAAAATCTCCCAAGAAACAAAAGCCCAGGGCCAGATGGCTTCCCAGGGGAATTCTATCAGACATTTAAAGAAGAATTAATACCTATTCTCCTGAAACTGTTCCAAAATTAGAAATGGAAGAAAAACTTCGGAACTTATTTTATGAGGCCACCATTACCTTGATCCCAAAACCAGACAAAGACCCCATCAAAAGGGAGAATTACAGACCAATATCCTTGATGAACATGGATGCAAAAATTCTCACCAAAATACTAGCCAATAGGATCCAACAGTACATTCAAAGGATTATTCACCACAACCAAGTGGGATTTATCCCTGGGCTGCAAGCTTGGTTCAACATCCGCAAATCAATCAACGTGATACAATACATTAACAAAAGAAAGAACAAGAATCATATGATCCTCTCAATAGATGCATAAAAAGCATTTTACAAAGTACAGCCTCCTTTCTTGATCAAAACTCTTCAGAGGATAGGGATAGAGGGTACATACCTGAATATCATAAAAGCCATCTATGAAAAACCTATAGCAAATATCATTCTCAATGGGGAAAGGCTGAGAGCTTTTCCCCTAAGGTCAGGAACACGGCAGGGATGTCCACTCTCACCACTGCTCTTCAACATAGTATTAGA
>NW_027411266.1:0-1016 GCF_003265705.2 Callorhinus ursinus | reverse complement strand
AATGTGTCTCCTGTCGTTCCCTGAAGAAGGATGAGTATGGATACGTATGATGTGGGGAAGCATAAGGAGGATTGCCTACGGGTGTTTACCTCTAAGAACAAATCTAGAGGGTCGCCGTCCTTCGACGACCAGCTCTTACCCTAAGAATGGAAGCAACTTGTTACACCGTAGTGCGAAAGAAAAGAGACGGAAAGCGCGATACACTACGGTGAGGAACACGTTGTGTGGAGGGTTTCTCTCCACGAGAGTCTTGTGTCGTGAAGTGGGAAGGGCCTTCAAATGTACGTGAGCTAGCCTCAGCAGCGCCTTCCACTGAACTCAGAGAAACAAGGCCACGTCCAACACGATTTCGTGCTAACCTCTTGGTATCGGGAAGCATGAAGCCTTTGGAGATAGAGGGGTAAGTGCCTGACACTCAGCTCTCAAGGAACAGAACGGTAGGAAAATCGCCTTTCCACTACCATCTACAGGGAAGGAGATGGAGGACAGTTCCGACGTGAAAAGCGAAGGCACAAGGACTGTGCCATATACCACTGCTTGAGCACGAACTTGTGTCGAAAGCTGCTCCCAGCTCAGATCTTGTTTCGGGAAGATCCTAGCGTTGTCAGTACTTTGTGCGAAAACACAAGGGAAACGCCACACGCTGAATTGTGAAGAAAAATGTGGGTCGACTGTGACAACCAACACACTCGTAGTCCCCTAGAGAGGTGTGGGTCTGGAAATGGGAGGAAGCGTGAGGAACGTTCGATACACTGAAGTCTAAGAAACAACGCTGTGGCGGTGCGGCCCTTCGGCTGCCATCTGCTTTGCTAAGGAACGAAGCGGCTTGAAGCAAAGTGTGAAAGGGTACGGAGGGGTAGGAAGAGGGATATACGTTACTCGCGGAACAACTTCCTATGGAGGGCTCTTCTCAACGAACACCATGTGTCACGAAGATGGAAGGGTTTTCCAATGTCGGTGACTTCGCCCAAGGAAAGGCATACACGAATCTCTGCGAGGCAAGTCTCTGTCACACG
>NW_027411265.1:0-1016 GCF_003265705.2 Callorhinus ursinus | reverse complement strand
TCCCATGGGGTCACAGCACTGCAATGGCTTTCTGTCTTCCTCTGTCACCTCCCTGAGGTCATGTCCTAAGCTGTCTCCTCTGGCCACAGGCCCTTCTTGCTACTTCTGGACATACCTGGTATGCTCCCGCCTCTGGAATTTTGCACATGCTTTCCCTTCCGTTTAGAATACTCTTGACTTGATATCGCTCACCTTCTTTAGATCTTGACTCAAGTATCATGTCCCTAGTGAAGTCCCACCTGGCCCCTATGTGAATAGCAAGCACCAGCCTTACCTCCCCTGCAGCACCCCAGCCCTGTCTCCTGCTCCGTATTTCCGTAGCAGTTATCAGAGTCACCAGTCCATCTCGGCAGGGCAGAAACGAAGGCCTACACTGAAGGTGTCACCACTGACTCCGTCCGATTTCCTGGTCCAAAGCCCCGGGGGAAAAGATGCCCCAGGGCTCTTGCAGAGCCAGGATACCAAGGACCAGGGGTCCACTGACTGCACCCTGAACACTATCAGGAAAATGAGCCACACGAGGAATCCACCTGCCCATGAGACCTGAGGCCAGACACCTTCCTCAATTACAGGTGAGCACTCACACTTCCTCTCCTTGCCTGAGGTGCTCATCTGAGAAAGCTGAGCAGAGGCCCATCCCAGGGTCCAACTCTCCCTCTGGCCAAGGTCCTGAGAAACAGACATCTCTCCTCCCTGCACCAACCACCTGGGATTGACTTCCGGAATACTCCTGCGTGCAGGCAGAGTGGTGCACCTGTCCCTCTTTCCTGCGATATCATCACAAACCAGGCTTTGCTGCACATTTTCCAGGAAGGAGCCTGCAGCGGCATCAACAGGCCGACCAGGCTCGGCCTCAGTCTCGCGCATCAGGCCCCATGCAGAAGTAGAACTGCACGGATACTGGTGTCCTGTGTGGCCTCAGAACCTAACGGCAGGAGCTGAGATTTCAGTTCCAAATGAAAAGTGACGTCTTGCACACAGCACAGGAATGTGGAGAGGATTTCTCAGGGGTGGGG
>NW_027411264.1:0-1016 GCF_003265705.2 Callorhinus ursinus | reverse complement strand
CCGAGGCGATATTCGGGAGGATAGATGGCGGGGGAGGGGCCTCCGCCGGCCGCTTCTGGCAAGTGCTAGAGCCGCGGAGCACAAAATCGGACCTTTTAGAAGTTGGCTCCGTGGAGGGACGTCGCTGCAGTGGCTAAGCGGGGGGTGGAATCCTCCCGGGACAGTGGGGTCTCAGGACCCTTGGGGTCACAGAGAGACTGGCGGTGACTGAGTGCGGCAGAGCTCCCAGGTATCGGAGCGGGGAAGCCGGCTCAGAGACGGAGCCGAGGCGTGGGCTCTCAGCTCGGGGTTGCCATAAACTGTTATCCGCGGCCGAGTCAGGCCATTGCTGCTCCAGCAGGGACCCAACAAGCAGCAGAGCTGGGGAGACTCACCTTCTTTCCCGGGAGGAGTGGCGCGGGAACACACTGCAGGGATCTGATGGGTTTGGAGACTCCACACGGGGTCGGGAGCCAGACATAGAAACGCTCGGTCACAGGCTGGGTGAGCACGGAGTGCGGCCGGAGACCGGGGACACGGGAGGGACTGCTTTTCTCTGGGGACACACTGAGGAGTGGGGCCCCGAGTTCTCGGTTCCTCCGGGTGGAGATTGGGAGGCCACCATTTTTGCCCTGGTCCTCCAAAGCTGTACCGAGAGCTTGCAGGGAACAAAAGCTCCTGAGAGCAAACCCGAGCAGCTTCCTTAGCCCGGACCGACAAGGGCGGGACAAGTCAGCCTCCGGCAAAGACATTTGGAAACCACGGCAACAGGCCCCTCCCCCAAAAGATCAGCCCGAACAGCCAGCAAGCCAAGACCAAGTTTACCGATCAAGGAGCACGGGAGAATTCCAGCGCTAGGGGAATACTGCACATAGAATTCATGGCTTTTTTTTTTTACCATGATTCATTAGTTCATCAAAGTTAATTTTTGTTAACTGTTTTTTTTTATTTTTCTTTTTCCCTTTTTCAACCAACATCTTATAAATCCCTTTTTTTAAAAAAAATATTTTTCATTTTTAGAGTCATATTTTATCCCT
>NW_027411263.1:0-1016 GCF_003265705.2 Callorhinus ursinus | reverse complement strand
ACCTCACCTGTATGTGCAATTATACGTGGGAGCAGGACCAGTCCACCCACGGGTATTTTTAACCCTGGTCCGGAGGTGGTGACCTGCACAGTCAGGTCAGAGAAAAATGAGCAGTATAAGAACCAATCGGGAACATCGCATTGTCATTCTTTCCAGACCATGTGATGGTTTCCTGAGGAAATCTAACTTCCTTGCCCGAGAGGTAACTCAGAAATTGTTGAGAGCACTCGGAAAGTTAAAACTTGCCGCTGAACCCAAAACTGCAGAAATCGGTACATTCCGTGTCTACAAACAAATTAAAGGTAAAAAGGAAGAAAACATATTTATAACAGCAAACAAAAAGAACAAACACCGAACAGGTGAATGGTATTTAAGATGTGAGCGAGGGGCACGTGGGTGGCTCCGTGGGTGAAGCCGGCACTCTTGGTTTCGGCTCAGCTCATGACCTCGCGGGTGGTGAGATCGAGCGCCATTGGTCTCTGCGTTCAGTGGGGAATCGGCTTCAGATTGAGATTCTCCCTCTCCCTCTGCCCCCCCTCCCCTCTGCTTGTGCACGCTCTCTTTCTGTCTCTCGAAAATAAATAAATGAAACGTATTAAAATAAAAATTGATTGAAATAAATAAAAGACTTTAAAAAGAAAGAAGTGCGCAAGCACTTTGTATCTTCATGTGTATGTTTGTTTCAGTTTTATTTATGATGGTGGAAAAAAACTGGACCCACCCTAAAATTCTACTAAAAGGTGGATGGTTAAAACTCATGGCACATCTAAGAAAGAAAATGTTTGTAGCTATTAAAACTCAGAATCACTACGTGTACAGGGGCATGCTCATTTTGTACCATTAAGGAAAGCATTTATATTAACTATAATATAAACTCAACTACCTGATAAGCCATACAAGACATTAGAGGACTATTTGGTTGTAATGCTAAGTGAAATAGGTCAGACACAAAAAGATTGGTACTGTCCAACCTCACCTGTATGTGCAATTATACGTGGGAGCAGGACCAGTCCACC
>NW_027411262.1:0-1016 GCF_003265705.2 Callorhinus ursinus | reverse complement strand
TGAATAGGGATCAAACCATTCTGAACACCTACGAACTCAACAGGAGATCGAACAGGAGAGTAGCAACAACTCTCTGAACAGAGAAGCGACCACTTACTGGAAGGTAGGGCGTGCGGAGAAGTGAATCCGAGGCGATATTCGGGAGGATAGACGGCGGGGGAGGGGGCCTCCGTCGGCCGCTTCTGGCAAGTGCTAGAGCCGCGGAGCACAAAATCGGACCTTTTAGAAGTTGGCTCCGTGGAGGGACGTCGCTGCAGTGGCTAAGCGGGGGGTGGAATCCTCCCGGGACAGTGTGGTCCCAGGACCCTCGAGGTCACAGAGAGACCGGGGGTGCCTGAGTGCGGCAGAGCTCCCAGGTATCAGAGCGGGGAAGCCGGCTGCAGAGACGGAGCCGAGGCGCGGGCTCTCAGCTCGGGGTGGCCATAAACTGTGATCCGCGGCCCAGTCGGGCCACTGCTCCTCCAGCAGGGACCCAACAAGCAGCAGATCCGGGGAGACTCCCCTTCCTTCCCGGGGAGGAGCAGCACGGGAGCGCACCGCAGGCATCTGCTGGGTTTGGAGACTCCGTGCGGGGTCGGGTGCCAGAGATAGAAACGCTCGGTCACAGGCCGGGTGAGCACGGAGTGCGGCCGGAGACCGGGGACACGGGAGTGACTGCTTTTCTCTGGGGACACACTGAGGAGCGGGGCCCCGAGTTCTCAGCTCCTCCGGGTGGAGATTGGGAGGCCACCATTTCTGCCCTGGTCGTCCAGAGCTGTACCGAGAGCTTGCAGGGAACAAAACTCCTGAGAACAAACCGGAGCAGCTTCCTTAGCCCGGACCGACAAGGACGGGGCAATTCCGCCTCCGGCAAAGACATTTGGAAACCACAGCAACAGGCCCCTCCCCCAGAAGATCAGCACAAACAGCCAGCAAGCCAAGACCAAGTTGATCGATCAAGGAGAATGGGAGAACTCCAGCGCTAGGGGAATACTGCACATAGATTCATGGCTTTTTTTTTTTTTTTTTACCATGAT
>NW_027411261.1:310-1016 GCF_003265705.2 Callorhinus ursinus | reverse complement strand
TCCCTGGCTGACGGTACTACCTCTTGTTCTTTTTGCTGAGGTGATTTCTTTCGTCGTGTCATTTTGTCCAGAGGAGAGTAGATGAATGAGAGAACAAAATGCTAACAGGTTTACAACGTCCCCAGCAAATATACTGTATACAAATCAGAAAAGACCTGAAACCAGGGGAAAAGAAAGGGAAAGAAAGAAAAAAGAAAGAGAAAAAAAAAAGGAAAAAAAAAGGATAAAAACAAAAACAGAACAATACAAAAAAAGCAGAATGTGATCAAATATGATCAGGCTAGTGCATAGATCAGTGCCACACACTAGATTTTGGGCGTATTTTGGTCTGTTAGAAAAAAGTGCCTCCTAAAATTTTAAAGGAAGAAAGACATATATGTACAAAATAAGGGTTGATACAATGAAGGGATGGAAGATGACTGTAAAGATGAAAATTATAAAAGGTTTTATAAAAGAACTTGGTAAGATAAGTTGTTTGAAAAAAGAAAGAAGATTTAAGAAAAGAAAAAAAAAAGGAAAAAGGGAGAGAATGTGATCAGGCAGGAGACTAGAACAAAGCCATACACTAGTGATTTAGGGTATATTTTGATCTGTTAGAAGAAACTGTACCCCAAAATTTTAAAGAGAGAACAACTTATATATATATGCCAAAAATAAGGGTAACTACTATGAAGGGATAAAATATGACTCTAAAAATGAAAAATAA
>NW_027411261.1:0-210 GCF_003265705.2 Callorhinus ursinus | reverse complement strand
GGGGGAGGGGCCTGTTGCTGTGGTTTCCAAATGTCTTTGCCGGAGGCGGAATTGCCCCGCCCTTGTCGGTCCGGGCTAAGGAAGCTGCTCCGGTTTGTTCTCAGGAGCTTTTGTTCCCTGCAAGCTCTCGGTACAGCTTTGGAGGACCAGGGCAGAAATGGTGGCCTCCCAATCTCCACCCGGAGGAGCTGAGAACTCGGGGCCCCGCTC
>NW_027411260.1:0-1016 GCF_003265705.2 Callorhinus ursinus | reverse complement strand
CAGCAAATAAAGCCTAAACCCAGCAGGAGAAGAGAAATAATAAAGATCAGAGCAGAAATCAATGAAATAGAAACCAAAAGAACAGTAGAACAGATCAACGAAACTAGGAGCTGGTTCTTTGAAAGAATTAACAAGATTGATAAACCCCTGGCCAGACTTATCAAAAAGAAAAGAGAAATGACCCAAATCAACAAAATCACGAATGAAAGAGGAGAGATCACAACCAACACCAAAGAACTACAAACAATTATAAGAACATATTATGAACAACTCTATGCCAGCAAATTAGATAACCTGGAAGAAATGGGTGCATTCCTAGAGATGTATCAACCACCAAAATTGAACCAGGAAGAAATAGAAAACCTGAACAGACCTATAACCACTAAGGAAATTGAAGCAGTCATCAAAAATCTCCCAACAAACATAAGCCCAGGGCCAGATGCCTTCCCAGGGGAATTGTATCAAACATTTAAAGAAGAATTAATACCTATTCTCCTGAAACTGTTCCAAAAATTAGAAATGGAAGGAAAACTTCCAAACTCATTTTATGAGGCCACCATTACCTTGCTCCCAAAACCAGACAAAGACCCCATCAAAAAGGAGAACTACAGACCAATATCCTTGATGAACATGGATGCAAAAATTCTCACCAAACTACTAGGCAATAGGATCCAACAGGACATTAAAAGCATTATTCACCAGGACCAAGTGGGATTTAACCCTGGGCTGCAAGGTTGGTTCAACATCCACAAATCAATCAACGTGATACAATACATTAACAAAAGAAAGAACAAGAATCATATGATCCTCTCAATAGATGCAGAAAAAGCATTTGACAAAGTACAGCATCCTTTCTTGATCAAAACTCTTCAGAGTATAGGGATAGAGGGTACATACCTCAACATCATAAAAACCATCTATGAAAAACCTACAGCGAATATCATTCTCAATGGGGAAAAGCTGAGAGCTTTTCCCCTAAGGTCAGGAACGCGGCAGGGATGTCCACTCTCACCACT
>NW_027411259.1:0-1016 GCF_003265705.2 Callorhinus ursinus | reverse complement strand
CATAATACACTTCTATCACCATCCTACTTAAGATCCTTCAGTAGCTTCCAGTCAACTACAGAAAATAAAACCTAAGCCCCCTACCGAACTCACACCCACACCCCACCCCGGGACAAGGTCCCTGTTACCTTTTTAGGTTATCATTTCTTAGCTCCCATTTAGACAAGAAAAAACCCACACCCACTTCGTCACTCTTTAACACCTTCATGCCTTCATTTATGGACTTTACATTTATGGACTTCTGATGTTCCCTCCCCTACGTTTCCCTATCCTTACTACAGCTATTTGAATGGCTACTTTTTTAATTTTATTTTTTGGTTATCAAATGATCCTTTATTGAAACATTTTCCTTTGTAGTTGACTACCTGGACGTTCCACCATACCACTGTTGATGTCATGAGGGTGGTGGCCATCAACATTGCAGCCCACAGACTGGGCACTCCCCAGGATTTCTTTAATGGTTCCAGAGAGTTCTCTGTCTAAAGATCGGTGTCGCGTCTATCGGGCAATACTGACGATCTCATCAAAAGGGATAGTTTCACTGTGCTTAATGTTTTTCTACTTCTTTCTGTCTCTTGGTGGTTCCTTGAGGGCTTTGATAATCAGGGCAGAGGCAGAAGGTCCCACTTCAATCTGGGCCTGTCTGTTCTGAGGGGTCAGTTTCACTGTAATCCTTAGACCCTTCCAATCACCGGTTGCCGTGGCGATGTCATCACCAACCATTTTTGGAGACAAACCCAGCCGGCCGATCTTCGGGGCAGGGCATACGTGGCACCGACTTCGCCACGGGGGCACCTCAAGTACACGACTTTGATCTCATTGGGGTCAAACTTAGGCGGCATGGCAGAGGTGGCTGGTGTCGGTGAACCCGGATTCGGGACGACCGAAGGAAGTTGCACCTTTGCCTCCCCAAGCTACTTTTTATTTCTTTTTAGCACAGGCATGAGCTCCATGAAGCCTTCCGTATCGGCAAACATAATCCTCACCCTGGTACTCTTATGTTAGGAATGACAATG
>NW_027411258.1:427-1017 GCF_003265705.2 Callorhinus ursinus | reverse complement strand
ATCAGAGATCTAAGAATATAAATGCTGCAAGTCAACAAGGAGATAAGGGAGCACAGTTTGGAAGGGAGGAAGTGTGGAGACTTGAATCTGCTGTCAGATAGTTGAAGATACAGTGGAGACAAGGGAGTCTGCTTGAGGAAGCTACCGCAAAGTATTATAAGCAGCAGGGTGTAAAAACAGATCATTTGAGGTCTCAGTAAAGAAGATTTGTTATATATACCCAATGAAATGATACACAGGCACCAAGAATAAAGGATATCTAGCCATTTGCAATGATGTGGATGGAACTAGAGGGTGTTATGCTAATTGAACTTAGTCAGAGAAAGAGAAATACCATATGATTTCACTCATATAGGGAACATGAGAAACAAAACTGATGAAAATACGGGACGGGAAGACAAAATAAAATAAGGTGAAAACAGAGAGGAAGCGAAACTATAAGAAACTCTTAAATATAGGGATGGACCTGAGGGTTGCTTCAGTGGAGGTGGGTGGGGAGAAGGGGTAATTAGGTGATGGGCATTAGGGAGGGCACTAGGAATGAGCATTGGGTGTTATATTCATCAGTTGCATATAACACCTAATGCTCA
>NW_027411258.1:0-327 GCF_003265705.2 Callorhinus ursinus | reverse complement strand
TACACAGGGTCTGAAGCTAAAGGGAGAGAAGAGGAATAGGCAGAGAGGTACTCTCTGAAGCCAGGGGAACGGAAAGGCAGCTGGAACCAGAGCATGGGTTCCTATCCTAAGCCTTCTTGCCATACACTTGGCAAGCCCATGATGACCCGTTCCTGTGTTAAGGAGAAGCTCAAGAAGAGTACCATTTGGTACACTAGGGAGTCAGCTTGAGTCCAAGCAGGAGGCTGTTCCTGTCCATGCGATGGCCCTTCCCCTGGGGGTGTGTGAACCACAAACAACTCTGCCTTAGCTGTCTCATGCACTGGTTCTGGAACCACACTTAATGGC
>NW_027411257.1:0-1017 GCF_003265705.2 Callorhinus ursinus | reverse complement strand
TTGTTCTCCATTAGGTTTGCCACTGTCTTCTGCTTGGAGCTGTTGAAGAAAGCACTGGAGGCCGGCTCCAGTTTTAGTCTTTAGCTGAGATAATTGGTGTGGTGGAGAGGGGGGAAGGGGGCTCTGATAGTGTTTTCTAGTTCTCCCTTAACTTAAAAAATGTTAAGGTGGCAAACAGGTGGTGGGTGTTTTTTTTTTTCCTTTGGTCTTGGTAATACAGACTATGAAAGCATTTAGCCCCTTCACCAGAGGCTAAAAATGCCAACTTCAATTGTTTCTCCTGGTACCCTAGAATCAGAAGAAAGGATTGAAATAGTAGAGATTCTGTTGTACTTGGGTGGAGTTAACTGTTAAATAAAAGAGATGAGCTTAAAATTGCTACTGAATACATATACCACATCTTCTCTCTCAATTCATGTGCCCACGGACACCTGGGCTCTTTCCATATATTGGCTATTGTGGACTTTTCTGCTATAATCTTTGAGGGTACAAGTGCCTCTTTGAATCATAATGTTTCTATGCTTTGGATAAATAGAGTATTGCATTTGCTGGGTCATAAGGTTGTTCTATATATATTTTTTGAGATTGGTAATATTTATTTGAGAGAGCAAGCATAAGTTGGGGAGGGGGAGCAAGCAGAGGGAAAGCAGATTCCCTGCTGAGCAGGACTCCTATTTTGGGGCTCAATCCCAACCCTGGGACCATGAACTGAGCTAAAGGCAGATGCTTAATCGACTGAGACATCCAGATGACCCAGGTAGTTCTATTTTTAACTTTTTGAGGAACTTCCAAAACTGTTTCCAGAATGGATGTACCAGCTTGCATTCCCACCAACATTGTTAGGGGTTCTCCTTTCTCTGCAATTCTCACCAACATTTGTTGTTTCCTTTCTTGTTAATTTTAGCCATTCTTACCAGTGTGAGGTGGTCTCTCATTGTGGTTTTAATTTGATTTTTTTAATGCTGAGTGATGTAGAGCATCTTCTCATGTGTCTTTGGCCACTTGTATATACTCAAT
>NW_027411256.1:0-1017 GCF_003265705.2 Callorhinus ursinus | reverse complement strand
GGGGGACTCTCTGTAGGACTGGATCCAGTAAAGGCCCTTCCAAATCACTTCAGATTCTGTCATGTGGATATGGAACTCGAGTTACCTTTGGCCACCCAAGAAGAGCCTCCTAATTAAGTTCCCTTGTAGTTAACTACATTGTTTTCTATCTTTCTTTTCTTTGTTTACATTTATTTTTGTTTATTGGAACTTTTGTCAGTTTTCATTTGACTGTTCCCATTTTTCCCCTTCATTTTTATTTTTATTTTTTTGGTACTACATTTTTTTTTAATTTTGATTTTGTGGGGGCCTGGGTGGCTCAGTCATTACGCATCTGCCTTTGAGTCATGTATGACCACAGGATCCTAGGATCGAGTCCCGCATCGGGCTCTCTTCTCAGTGGGAGGCCTGGTTCTCTCTCTCCCAATCCCCTGCTTGTGTTCCCTCTCTTGCTGTGTCTCTCCCTATCAAATGAATAAAATCTTTATTTATTTATTAATTTTTGTGTGTGTGTGTGTGCCCTACCATTTTCAACCAACCCCCCCACCAATCGGGACAGGTTACCCACTTAGTTTGGTGTCTAGATGCTCTCCGCATCTGCGGAACCCAATTCTGATGACATCATGGCAGCCTCCAAGCAGTTAGTGAAGTCATATTTGTGGAGCCAGGCAGGACACTGAAATCGGTCGGCTTAGATAGGAGGCACGTGAGAGGGAAATCGCGGAGTTGACCATCGCCATGTATGTGGGGAAGGTTGGTCGACACTCTGAGTTGCTTGTGGGCTTGCACACATGAGTGTGTGTGGCAAACCAGCTCCCCTGATTGAGAGCCTTTGGACCTTTTCCTCCAGGCCTCACATTCACCTGGTACCTCTACTGGCACATCTCTCTTGGGCCAAGGGGAAGGTTTGGGCATCCAGGAGTTCCTAATCAACAACACCTGCATTTGGATTTGCCTCTCTCTCCTCTTGTGGCTGGATGAATAGTTTAAATCTCACTGGCACCTTCACTTTTTCTCTTTCTGTGTATAAGAGTTGTT
>NW_027411255.1:0-1017 GCF_003265705.2 Callorhinus ursinus | reverse complement strand
CAGAGAAGCTGGAAAGCCAGCCCTCCAGAGACCCAGCTAGACCAGCCAGAGACTCCCTGAGTTGAAAGTGAGCCCTCCCCTGCCTGACCAGCCACGCACTGGCCCCTGAGCTTCATGATGGCCTGTTCTTGGCGCTGAAGGTGAGCTGGCTGACTAGGAGGAGGAGTCCAGCTGGTGGGACAGGCTGTAGCTACAGGACAGAGTGACACGTCTGAGATAGCAGGAGTCACACTATGGTCTCCCTCCCGGAGCCTGCCTGGGAGCTGGAATCTGGGTGCCTTAGGGGCCAGCACACAACAGGGTCTGCACTGACCCGGGAGCTATGGTCCCCAGGGAGAGTCCACTCTGCCCTCTCCCCGCTCCTGCCTGACCCCACCTCTCCTCACTGTGGGGCTGCAGGACCCGGAACCAGGCCCCATAGGGATGGCTCGGTTCCAGCTTATAATGATTTTGCAGCCCCCGGAGCCCCTGGATTACCTGGGGCCGGAGGGATGACTGGCTGTGGACAAGGACTGGGCTGAGGAGGATGCGGGGCCTTGTGGAGAGTGAAGGATGGGGCAGGGGCCGAGTCCTGCGGCCACTGCTCATGTCTAAAGAGGGCTGAAATCCCTGAATGCCCATGGGGTCCCTCATTACAGTAATGACCCCCTTCACACTCGGGCATCCTGCTGGTGGGCCCCTCCTCCCCGGCCTCCATCCCGCCCCTCTGACTCCAGCCAGGGCTGCAGCCAGGGACAGGCTCGACCTCTGCCCTGGGTCCTGCCAGGAAGACAAGGCAGAAGGAGGAGAGGAGAAGGGAATGGGTTGGACTGATCTCCCTGTCCTGAGTCGGCCCCCACTGATGCCTCCAGGTCCACTGGCCCAGCCCTGCACTTAGCTGGACCCTGAGAGGGAGTCTGCATTCCAGGCCAGCTGGGTGGGGGGTATTCAATGACCTGTGCATCCCCAGATGTCCTACCCACCTGGCCTTGCACCCTAAGACCTGCCGCCCAGGGTGGGAGTGGTTGCGGGGCCCAG
>NW_027411254.1:0-1017 GCF_003265705.2 Callorhinus ursinus | reverse complement strand
GTTCCTCTGTGTGAGGCTGAAGTGAAACCCGATTGAAAAAGACGAAGTGGCTGGTGGCCAGTCTCTCCTTATAAGATTCTTGGGGGGCGCCTGGGTTGCTCAGTGGTTAAGCGTCTGCCTTCGGCTCAGGTCGTGATCCCAGGGTCCTGGAATCAGGCCCCGCATCGGGCTCCCTGCTCGGCGGGAAGCCTGCTTCTCCCTCTTCTACTCCCCCTGCTTGTGTTCCCTCTCTCGCTGTGTCTCTCTCTGTCAAACAAATAAATAAAATCTTAAAAAAAAAAGATTCTTGGTTTCTGGGTGGTTGACGGACAATAAGAAAGTGTTCTTGAGGATCTTAAAAGGTTAAGCTAAGAAATGACTTGAATGCCACGGTAGTGCTACCTCCACATATACTACCAAGCAAGGTATCAGAAAAGATCGTGGATCAAATAAAGACGCTAGACTCGTATTAAATCCATCTCACTAAACTCTCATGGCGCAAAGTATGGGGAATGAGATGCGCATCCTCTTGTACTTAGGACAGGGTGCAAGTGATGTTCCTATGATAGGTCTCTGGTGCAAGATGCGGGTGCAAGGACGGGGGATTAGAACTTGAGATTGAAGGGCCAGGGTTCTGCAGGAGGAAGGTACCTGGACACAATCCCACGGGCTTCTTCTTTCCCAGACGCCGGGGCAACTACTTCTAGCCGCAGAAGCAGCTCTCCTTGGCTTGATGAGCAGCTATGGAATTTCTTTTCTTATTTTTTAAAAAATATTTTATTTATTTATTTGACAGAGAGAGACACAGCGAGAGAGGGAATACAAGCAGGGGGAGTGGGAGAGGGAGAAGCAGGCTTCCCGCTGAGCAGGGAGCCCGATGCGGGGTTCAATCCCAGGACCCTGGGATCATGACCAGAGCCGAAGGCAGATGTTTAACGACTGAGCCACCCAGGCGCCCCTGGAATTTATTTTCACTACCTGAGCAGAATACATGTGGGGCTGGAATGGGTGTCAGCGATGGGCGGCCCTGTTCAGAGT
>NW_027411253.1:0-1017 GCF_003265705.2 Callorhinus ursinus | reverse complement strand
AGCTTCTAGTTTCATTGATCTGATCTACTGGGTTTCTGGTTTCTAATTCATTGATCTCTGCTCTAATCTTAATTATTTTTCTTCTAATGCATGGCTTAGGCATCGTTTGTTGCTTTTTCTCTAGTTCTTTAAGGTGTAGAGTTAGTTGTTGAATTCGGGATTTTTCTATTTTTTTGAGTGAGGTTTGGATGGCTATATATTTCCCCCTTAGGACCGCCTTTGCAGTATCCCATAGGTTTTGGACCGATGTATTTTCGTTCTTATTGGTTTCCGTGAATTGTTTAAGTTCTTTTTTGATTTCCTGGTTGACTCAAACATTCTTGAGCAGAGTGGTCTTTAGCTTCCAAGTGTTTGAATTTCTTCCAAATTTTTTCTTGTGATTGAGTTCCAGTTTTAAAGCATTATTGTCTGGGAATATGCAGGGAATAATCTCAGTCTTTTGGTATCGGTTGAGACCTGATTTGTGACCCAGTATGTGGCCTGTTCTGGAGAAAGTTCCATGTGCGCTCGAGAAGAATGAGTTTTCTGTTGTTTTAGGGTGGAATGTTCTGTATATATCTATGAGGTCCATCTGGTCCAGTGTGTCATTCAAAGCTCTTGTTTCTTTGTTGATTTTCTGCTTAGATGATCTGTCTGTTCCTGAGAGTGGAGTATTGAGGTCTCCTACAATTAATGTATTGTTATTAATATGACTCTTTATTTTGGTTAACAGTTGGTTTTTGTAGATGGCTGCTCCCATGTTGGGACCGTAGATATTTACAATCGTTAGATCTTCTTGTTGGATAGACCCTTTAAGAATGATATAGTGTCCTTCTGTTCTCTAACTACAGTCTTTAGTTTAAAATCTAATTTGTCTGATATAAGAATTGCTACCCATCTTTCTTTTGAGGTCCGCTGGAATGGAAGATGGATCTCCATCCCTTCACTTTCAGTCGATGTATCTTTAGGTTCAAAATGAGTCTCTTGTAGACAGCATATGGATGAGTCCTGTCTTTTTATCCAATCTGCAACCCTGTG
>NW_027411252.1:0-1017 GCF_003265705.2 Callorhinus ursinus | reverse complement strand
ATACCTAGCAAAATCTGTTAGTTTCTAGGATAGGTAAGGCCTGTTGGTTTTGGCAATGGGAAAACTCCAGGGCCTCCCCCTCGGAGCCAAAGAAGCAAGAGGCCTTCATTCCTCCTTCCTAAAGAGCGGGAAAACTTCTGGAATCGGATGTCTCTCCTGCTGCCTGTCCGTCTGTGGCGGGGAGGGGGGACACAAAATAACCAGAAACACTTTAGTGTTAGCAGACTGGTTCTCCAAGCCGATGATGAATTTGGAAGGAGCCATTGGAGGAGCATTCCTGGCACGAGTTCCTTTTAGAATGAAGAGGTCCCGGAGCATACCGCACATGTGTCAACTCTCTGCCCTTCCGAACAAAGGCATCTCTGGCAGCCAGGGGTGGGAGACAGCTGGCTGCCAACCACAGCATTTCAAAGATCAGGACAAGATCCAAGCACACAGGGGCAGAAGGGGAAACTTTCCTTTCGGGTCTCAGACACATTGCTCTCCCCTAGGCCGGGATCTCAATGGGAACTTGCCACCAACCCTGGGTGTTTGGTGGACACACGGCTTGTGAGATGCCACCCAGAGTATTCCTCCCTGTGAAACAACGTAGCTACCAAAACGGCAAGCGAATGGGATGGCTTCAAGGAAAACCAAGGATCAACACTTCCAATGGGAATGAAAATTATGTGGGAGTGAAGTGTCTAACTTCAGCTCCCCGTGGCCCAGAAATGGAGGCGACCTCCCTCCCAAATCCGCTGGCCATGCCTACACCCAATCTTTTCAGCTTTCCCCAAGGAGAGGGAAGCTTCTGACATTGGAGGTTTTCCGCCATTTCCATCAATGCCTGGAGGCAGCAGTGATTCAGGGGAACCAGGCTGCAACTCCCAGCTGCGGATCGAATGTTTCGAATGGGTGTTTGGAGCATTATTTCTTGAACAAAGCTATTTCTGCCCTGAACAGACCCTAGAGCAGAGTAGGCCGTGCCCAGGCCATCTGATCTTGAGAAAGTAGGCATCTCAAACAGCCAGAAGACAG
>NW_027411251.1:0-1017 GCF_003265705.2 Callorhinus ursinus | reverse complement strand
TTTCTAGTTCATTGATTTCTGCTCTGATCTTTATTATTTCTCTTCTCCTGCTGGGTTTAGGCTTTCCTTGCTGTTCTTTCTCTAGCTCCTTTAGGTGTAGGGTTAGGTTGTGTATTTGAGATCTTTCTTGTTTCTTGAGAAAGGCTTGTATTGTTATATACTTTCCTCTTAGGACAGCCTTTGCTGTATCCCAAAGATTTTGAACAGTTGTGTTTTCATTTTTATTGGTTTCCATGAATTTTTAAATTCCTCTTTAATTTCCTGGTTGACCCTTCATTCTTTAGTAGGATGCTCTTTAGCCTCCATGTATTTGAGTTCTTTCCGACTCTCCTCTTGTGATTGAGTTCCAGTTTCGAAGCATTGTGGTCTGAAAATATGCAGGGAATAATCCCAATCTTTTGGTATTGGTTGAGATGTGATTTGTGACCTAGGATGTGATCAATTCTGGAGAATGTTCCATGGGCACTAGAGAAGAATGTGTATTCCGTTGCTTTGGGATGGAATGTTCTGAATATGTCTGTGAAGTCCATTTGGTCCAATGTGTCATTTAAAGTCTTTATTTCCTTGTTGATCTTTGGCTTAGATGATCTGTCCATCTCAGTGAGGGGGTTGTTAAACTCCCCCAGTATTATTGTATTGTTGTCAATGTGTTTCTTTGCTTTTGTTATTAATTGCCTTATATAATTGGCTGCTCCCATGTTAGGGGCATAGATATTACAATTGTTAGATCTTCTTGGTGGATAGAACGTTTAAGTAAGTTATAGTGTCCTTCTTCATCACTTATTACAGTCTTTGTTTTAAAATCTAATTTGTCTGATATAAGAATTGCCACCCCAGCTTTCTTTTGATGTCCATTATCATGGTAAATGGTTTTCCAGCCCCTCACTTTCAATCTGGGGGTGTCTTTGGGTCTAAAATGAGTCTCTTGTAGACAGCATATTGATGGGTCTTGTTTTTTAATCCAATCTGGTAGCCTGTGTCTTTTGATTGGGGCATTGAGCCCATTTACATTCAGGG
>NW_027411250.1:0-1017 GCF_003265705.2 Callorhinus ursinus | reverse complement strand
CATTCCTTTTGATGGCTGCATAATATTCCATTGTGTATATATACCACTTCTTCTTTAGCCATTCCTCTGTCAATGGACATCTTGGCTCTTTCCACAGTTTGGCTATTGTGGACATTGCTGCTATAAACATTGGGGTGCACATACCCCTTTGGATCCCTACATTTGTATCTTTGGGGTAAATAACCAGTAGTGCAATTGCTGGATTGTATGGTAGCTCTATTTTCAACTGTTTGAGGAACCTCCATACTGTTTTCCAGAGTATTTGCACCAGCTTACATTCCCACCAACAGTGTAGGAGGGTTCCCCTTTCTCCACATCCCCGCCAACATCTGTCGTTTCCTCACTTGTTATTTGTAGCCATTCTGACTGGTGTGAGGTGGTATCTCATTGAGGTGTTGATTTGGATTTCCCTGATGCCCAGTGATGTTGAGCACTTTTTAATGTGTCTGTTGGCCATTTGGATGTCTTCTTTGGAAAAATGTCTGTTCATGTCTTCTGCCCATTTCTTGATTGGATTATTTGTTTTTGGGTGTTGAGTTTGATTAAGTTCTTTATAGATTTTGGATACTAGCCCTTTATCTGATGTGTCATTTGCAAATATTTTCTCCTATTCTGTCAGTTCTCTTATGGTTTTGTGGACTGTTTCTTTTGCTGTGCAAAAGCTTTTTATCTTGATGAAATCCCAATAGTTCATTTTTGCCCTGGCTTCCCGTGCCTTTGGCGATGTTTCCAGGAAGAAATTGTTGAGGCTGAGGTCGAAGAGGTTGCTACCTGTGTCCTCCTTTAGGATTTGGATGGACTCCTGTCTCACGTTTAGGTCTTTCAAACATTTGGAGTCTATTTTTGTGTGTGGTGTAAGGAAAGGGTCCAGTTTCATTCTTCTGCATGTGGCTGTCCAATTGTCCCAACACCATTTCTTGAAGAGACTGTCTTTTTTCCATTGGACATTCTTTCCTGCTTTGTCAAAGATGAGTTGACCATCGAGTTGAGGGTCCATTTCTGGGCTCTCGATTCTGT
>NW_027411249.1:0-1017 GCF_003265705.2 Callorhinus ursinus | reverse complement strand
CACGGAGAGACCGGGGGTGCCTGAGTGCGCCAGAGCTCCCAGGTATCGGAGCGGGGAAGCCGGCTGCAGAGACGGAGCAGAGTCGCGGGCTCTCAGCTCGGGGTTGCCATAAACTGTGATCTGCGGCCCAGTCGGGGCACGGCTCCTCCAGCAGGGACCCAACAAGCAGCAGATCCGGGAAGACTCCCCTTCCTTCCCGAGGAGGAGCGGTGCGGGTGCGCACTGCAGGGATCTGCTGGGTTTGGAGACTCCGTGCGGGGTTGGGTGCCAGAGATAGAAACGCTCGGTCACAGGCCGAGTGAGCACGGAGTGCGGCCGGAGACCGGGGACACGGAAGTGACTGCTTTTCTCTGGGGGCACACTGAGGAGCGGGGCCCCGAGTTCTCAGCTCCGCCGAGTGGAGATTGGGAGGCCACCATTTCTGCCCTGGTCCTCCAAAGCTGTACCAAGAGCTTGCAGGGAACAAAAGCTCCTGAGAACAAACCGGAGCAGCTTCCTTAGCCCGGACCCACAAGGGCGGGGCAATTCCGCCTCCGGCAAAGACATTTGGAAACCACAGCAACAGGCCCCTCCCCCAGAAGATCAGCACAAACAGCCAGCAAGCCAAGACTAAGTTGATCGATCAAGGAGAATGGGAGAACTCCAGCGCTAGGGGAATACTGCACATAGATTCATGGCTTTTTTTTTTTCTTTTTTTTTTTTACCATGATCCATTATTTCATCAAAGTTAATTTTTGTTGACTGTTTTTTTTATTTTTCTTTTTCCCTTTTTCAACCAACATCTTATCAATCCCTTTTTAAAAAAAAAAAAAAAACATTTTTTATTTTTCCTTTTTAGAGTCATATTTTATCCCTTCATAGTAGTTACCCTTATTTTTGGCATATATATATAAGTTGTTCTCTCTTTAAAATTTTGGGGTACAGTTTCTTCTAACAGATCAAAATATACCCTAAATCACTAGTGTATGGTTTTGTTCTAGTCTCCTGCCTGATCACATTCTCTCCCTTTTTCCTTTT
>NW_027411248.1:0-1017 GCF_003265705.2 Callorhinus ursinus | reverse complement strand
TGTTGAGTTTGATAAGTTCTTTATAGATTTTGGATACTAGCCCTTTATCTGATATGTCGTTTGCAAATATTTTCTCCCATTCTGTCGGTTGTCTTTTGGTTTTGTGGACTGTTTCTTTTGCTGTGCAAAAGCTTTTTATCTTGATGAAATCCCAATAGTTCATTTTTGCCCTGGCTTCCCGTGCCTTTGGCGATGTTTCTAGGAAGAAGTTGCTGCGGCTAAGGTCGAAAAGGTTGCTACCTGTGTTCTCCTTTAGGATTTGGATGGACTCCTGTCTCACGTTTAGGTCTTTCAACCATTTGGAGTCTATTTTTGTGTGAGGTGTAAGGAAATGGTCCAGTTTCATTCTTCTGCATGTGGCTGTCCAATTTTCCCAACACCATTTGTTGAAGAGACTGTCTTTTTGCCATTGGACATTCTTTCCTGCTTTGTCAAAAATAAGTTGACCATAGAGTTGAGGGTCCATTTCTGGGCTCTCGATTCTGTTCCATTGATCTATGTGTCTGTTTTTGTGCCAGTACCATACTGTCTTGATGATGACAGCTTTGTAATAGAGCTGGAAGTCCGGAATTGTGATGCCGCCAGCTTTGCTTTTCTTTTTCAGTATTCCTCTGGCTATTCGGGGTCTCTTCTGGTTCCATACAAATTTTAGGATTATTTGTTCCATTTCTTTGAAAAAAGTGGATGGTATTTTGATGGGGATTGCATTGAATGTGTAGATTGCTCTAGGTAGCATTGACATCTTCACAATGTTGATTCTCCCAATCCATGAGCATGGAACGTTTTTCCATTTCTTTGTGTCTTCTTCAATTTCTTTCATGAGTATTTTATAGTTTTCTGAGTACAGATCCTTTGCCTCTTTGGTTAGATTTATTCCTAGGTATCTAATGGTTTTGGGTGCAATTGTAAATGGGATCGACTCCTTGATTTGTCTCTCTTCTGTCTTGTTGTTGGTGTATAGGAATGCCACTGATTTCTGTGCATTGATTTTATAGCCTGCTACTTGACTGAATTCCT
>NW_027411247.1:0-1017 GCF_003265705.2 Callorhinus ursinus | reverse complement strand
AAACAAAAGCCCAGGGCCAGATGGCTTCCCAGGGGAATTCTATCAGACATTTCAAGAAGAATTAATACCTACTCTCCTGAAACTGTTCCAAAAAATAGAAATGGAAGGAAAACTTCCAAACTCATTTTATGAGGCCACCATTACCTTGATCCCAAAACCAGACTAAGACCCCATTCAAAAGGAAAATTATAGACCAATATCCTTGATGCACATGGATGCAAAAATTCTCACCAAAATCCTAGCCAATAGGATCCAACAGTACAATAAAAGGATTATTCACCATGACCAAGTGGGATTTATCCCTGGGCTGCAAGGTTGGTTCAACATCCGCAAATCAATCAACGTGATACAATATATTAACAAAGAAAGAACAAGAATCATATGATCCTCTCAATAGATGCAGAAAAAGCATTTGACAAAGTACAGCATCCTTTCTTGATCAAAACTCTTCAGAGTAAAGGGATAGAGGGTGCATACCTCAATATCATAAAAGCCATCTATGAAAGACCTACAGCGAATATCATTCTCAATGGGGAAAAGCTGAGAGCTTTCCCCCTAAGGTCAGGAACGCGGCAGGGATGTCCACTCTCACCACTGCTATTCAACATAGTATTAGAAGTCCTAGCCACAGCAATCAGACAACAAAAATCAAAGGCATCCAAATCGGCAAAGAGGAAGTCAAACTCTCACTCTTTGCAGATGATATGAAACTGTATGTGGAAAACCCAAAAGACTCCACCCCAAAACTGCTAGAACTCCTACAGGAATTCAGTAAAGTAGCAGGATATAAAATCAATGCACAGAAATCAGTGGCATTACTATACACCAACAACAAGACAGAAGAGAGACAAATCAAGGAGTCCATCCCATTTACAATTGCACCCAAAACCATAAGATACCTAAGAATAACTAACCAAGAGGCAATGGATCTGTACTCAGAAAACTATAAAATACTCATGAAAGAAATTGAAGAAGACACAAAGAAATGGAAAAATGTTCCATGCTCATGGATTGGAG
>NW_027411246.1:0-1017 GCF_003265705.2 Callorhinus ursinus | reverse complement strand
CTCAGGTGCAGTCCAAGTAAAAGCTAAACAAAGTGGATGAATGATGCGGAAGAACAAATCAGTGCTATAGAAGGTAAAATGATGGAAAATAGAGGGCCGCGAAGAAGAGAGAAAGAAATCTATTGGGTACTTGGAGAAGACAATGATTCCATAAAGAGAAATGATATCTGTGTTAATGGGGTCCCAAGGAATGAGTGCACGATTTTCACTGCGGGTTTATTTGTTAATTGCTGAAAGACTGGAAACAATCAAAAGGAGTGAATGGTGCCTCTGTGAAGGGATCTTTCTGAACTACCTGTGGCTTCCTGTGAATCTGAATAAGTCTAACGCTCTACCTCCATACATACCTGTAGTTGTTCTCTGCCTGTCAGCACACCTCGGAATAGTCCCTCAAACTAGCAGTCCCACCCTGGTCGCTGGAGTTCCAAGCTTCCCTAAAGACCCCAGAACCCTGCCTGTGGGTGTCAAGCAGCAGTGAAGGAGGCAGGAAGGATCTAGTGCTGGTCTGTGACTCGGCAGGTGCTGGGCTATGATGCCCTGTGACCTTAGGGGCGGAGAAGGCCAGGTATGGGACAGAGGCAACTCCCACACTGAGGTCCTCCCAAAGCTGATGTTTTGCCTTTGGGCAGGAAAGGCCAGAACAAGAACCAGGCACACAGTCTCACCCCACTTCTTCCCTCCCTCCTCTGGGCGGCATCTGTCACCTGCCCTTGTAGATCCCCTCCCTAAACCTGCCATCTCCTGCCTCCTGCTCACAAAAACACCTCCCAAAAAAGTTACCCCCAATTTACAAATGAAGGAATAGGGATTCAAGGGGGGAGCAGCTCTGGGTGCCAGCCCTCCCAGGAGCCTCATGTTTGTGGAGCCCAAGGTATTGTGAGCAGGGTCTGAGCAGCTAAGCACAGGAGATTCTAAGTGTTGGGATCACATAAGCGACCCACTTCCCCCTTACATCTAAGTGAACTGCACTCTACCAGCCTCCACACTGGCTCCTGAAAACAGCACCCTCAAATCACC
>NW_027411245.1:0-1018 GCF_003265705.2 Callorhinus ursinus | reverse complement strand
AGTTCCACATTTCCTAAGCTCATGATGACACCATAAAAGGTCTGTTAGGATAGGAAGTGAGTCCAGGATTACTCTGCCTCTGGGATAGTTTTCTGGGTGGGTTGGGAATGAAGTGGGTATCATTGGCAGCATCCTGAAAAACTGGGCGCTCATCCCACACTCTCACTTTCATTCCTGGGAGAAGTCCCCAAGATTCTGCTGAACATCCAGACTCACAGCAAAGCCATAACATATGAAGGATGCCTCAGCCAGACATTTGATATTAATATAAATGTTGGATATTCATCCTTTCTGATGGCTGAGTCATATTCCATTGTATATATGGACCACATCTTCTTTATCCATTCATCTGATGAAGGCCATCTTGGCTCTTTTCACAGTTTGGCTATTGTGGACATTGCTGCTATGAACATTGGGGTGCATATGGCCCCTCTTTTCAGTACATCTCTGTCTTTGGGGTAAATACCCAGGAGTGCAATTGCGGGGTCATAGGCTAGCCCAATTGTTTTAAGAAATCCAAACCATTACCGAAGATTACCAAGAAAATACCAGGGTGTAATACCAAGAAAATACATCAAGTGTAAATGACTGGTTATAAAGTGGAAAGGGGAACCCAAGATATAATCTGAAGGAAAAGAGAGAAGACAAGGAAGACCCAAGGAGAGAACTGCTTTAAAATGTGTACACCTGGGGAAAAAATAAAAATATTGGATGAAGGAAGCCGGGATCTCTGGGCCTCCATATTGTGGGCCCAGCTACTCAGGAGAGTCCTGTAATGGGCCTGACAATGAGAGGCACCACCCTGCCAAGGACCCTGCTCAGGAACCCCCTTCATGTCCCTGTTCCTCAAACTGTAGATGAAGGGACTCAGCATGGTGGTGGAAATGATGTTGTACATCACCGAGGCCACCAGACTCGTCCTAGTGAATCAAGTTGCTGCAGAACTGAGGTCGACCCCAAGGCCTGTGCCGTAGAACAAGGAGACCCACATGTGGAAAAGGCTTTGTACTTGCCCGCA
>NW_027411244.1:549-1018 GCF_003265705.2 Callorhinus ursinus | reverse complement strand
GGGGCAGGAGTTGCAGGAGTCCTGGGAGCAAGCACTGGGTTTTTATAGGATGATTTTGTTTGGGTTTAGTTAGTTTTGCTTCATGTTGTTGAACGGGAGTCATGGCAGCATGTCTGTAGGAGGGATGGCTGAGCCAGGGGACAGGGGGAAGTGCAGGCTGCAGGTGAGTGAGGGGCCATGTGTGCCCAGTGGAGGGGCAGCCTGAGACAGGAGGGCCCTCCCCCAACACTGCTTAGAAGCTGAGGACACAGGTGCAGACCTGGGGTGGGGCATGGGGGGTGCACAGTTCTCCCCTGAGTCCTTCTTTTCTGAGTGAGGAACACTTGAGCTCATCACCTCAGAGAGGGGAGCAGGGAGGGAGTGCAGGAGGCTGAGCAGGGAGGGGGAAGTGAGAGGCAGGCCTCTCAGGAGGGGGACAGGGAGCTGACTGGGGAAATGGCATCTGGAGAGAGCAGGGCTGGGGCCCCTG
>NW_027411244.1:0-539 GCF_003265705.2 Callorhinus ursinus | reverse complement strand
TGAGCTCTGTCATCGGTCAGGAAACTGTACTTAAGTTCAGGCATTTTCCACACTGACACTATGAATAGTTCAAACATTCTGGAAAGAAGGGAAAAACAGAGAGGGGGAGGTGGTTAAGGGCTTCCCCTCCTCCAGAGCAAGACCCCCTCATGCTGGGGAGGCAGGGGCATCAAGGAACTGAGAGGAAGGGGAGCAAGTCCCGTGTACCCTGAAGGGCCAGCCCTGGTTTCTGATTCTGGAGTTTTCAGATTCCCACTCCCTGGGCTACGGTTTCTCAGCCACTTGCCGTCCACCCCTGTTTCACAGCCTCTGCCACCTAGAAACCATCTCTACCTGTGAAGTCAGTGGATCCCCTGCTCCGCGAAGAGCAGCCGCAGGGCCTCCAACAGGGGCGGTCCCAGCAGCTGGAGCCATGGAGATGCCATCCTGGAGCTTGGAGGCTGGACACCGCAGTGGTACAATGACATCAAACAGGACTCAGGGCCCAGGCTTCTGCCTCACATTTCCTCCTGGACCCGCATATGTCCCCTCCCCTATCC
>NW_027411243.1:0-1018 GCF_003265705.2 Callorhinus ursinus | reverse complement strand
GTGGGGGGATGGGTTAGCCTGGTGATGGGTATTGAGGAGGGCACGTTTTGCATGGTGCACTGGGTGTTATGAACAAACAATGAATCATGGAACACTGCATCAAAAACTAATGATGTAATATATGGTGATTAACATAATAATAAAAAAATTAAAAAAAAAGAAACCTCTGTCAGCAGGCATGTGGGTCAGTTAAATAATTTAAAGCTTTGTGATAGTGACTTAGAAAATGTGAGAAAGAGGAAGTACCTTCTTTACCTGCTTGAAATGTGTCAATCCTCCTTTAAGATTTTTAATAAACTAGATATAGACAAACTTTTCACGTTCACCACAAAATCTGTCAGTGATTCAGAAAGACTTCTCAAATTTTTAGGACATCTTATATCAGTAGGATACCTTGTTACAGTTAGTGAACCGACAATGGTGTATTATTAACTAAAGTCCCTACTTTAGGCAGATTTCCTTAGTTATTACCTAATTCCATTTTGCTGTACTAGAATCCCATTCAGGATGCCACATTACACTGAATCAACATATTCTTTAAGCTCCTGTTGGCTGTGACAATTTCTCAGACTTGTTTTTGATGGCCTAGACAGTTTTGAAGAGTACTGTTTATTTACTTTATAGAATGTCCCTCAATTGGGAATTTTCTGATGTTTTTCTCATGAGTAGTCCAGGGTTATGTGTTTTTAGGAAGATGGTAGAGGAAAAGTGCCATTTTCATGATATCGTATCAAGGGTACATATCATCAACCTAAACTGTTTTTGCTGATATGATCCTTGACCATTTGGCTGAAGGACTGTTTTTTGGATTTCTCTGCTAGAAAGGTACTCTTTCTTCCACTGCTTTCTGTGGTGTAGTCTTCAAAAGAAAGTCACTGTGTGCAGCCCACACGTAAGGGATAGAAGTTATGCTCTCCCTTCTCAAGGGCAGAGTATCTATTTTAATTTGAAATTCTTACCAGACATTTGCCTTTTCTTTCTCTCTCTCTCTTTCTTTCTTTCTTTCTTTCTTTCTTTC
>NW_027411242.1:0-1018 GCF_003265705.2 Callorhinus ursinus | reverse complement strand
TCAATCAACATCTTATCAATCCCTTTTTTAAAAAAAACATTTTTTATTTTTCATTTCTAGAGTCATATTTTATCCCTTCATAGTAGTTACCCTTATTTGCCATATATATATAAGTTCTTCTCTCTTTAAAACTTTGAGATACAGTTTCTTCTAACAGATATAAATATATCCTAAATCACTAGTGTATGGCTTTGTTCTAGTCTCCTGCCTAATTACATTCTCTCCCTTTCTTTTTCTTTTGTTTTCTTTTTTTAAACTTCTTCTTTCTTTTTTCAAACAACTTCTTATCTACCAATTCTTTTTATAAAATCTTTTATAATTTTCATCTTTACATTCATCTTCCACCCCTTCAATGTATCAACCCTTATTGTATATATATAAGTATTTCTTCCTTTAAAATTTTAGGAGGCACTTTCTTCTAAGGGACCAAAATACACCCAAAATCTTGTGTGTGGCACTGATCTATGCACTACCTTGATCATATTTGATCATATTCTGGTTTTTTTGTGTGTGTTGTTCTATTTTTTTTATCTTTTTATCTTTTTCTCTCTTTTTTTTTCTTTCTTTTCCTTTCTTTTCCCATGCTTTCAGGTCTTTTCTGATTTGTATAGAGCATATTTGTGGGGATGTTGTTAACCTGTTAGCATTTTGTTCTCTCATTCATCTATTCTCCTCTGGACAAAATGACAAGACAAAAAAATCATCTCAGCAAAAAGAACAAGAGGTAGTACGGTCTGCCAAGGACCTACTCAATACGGACATTAGTACGATGTGGGACCTAGAGTACAGAATCATGATTTCAAAGATACTAGCTGGGCTTGAAAAAATTGTGGAAGTTTTTATCAAAACCCTTTCTGGAAAAATAAATAACTAAAATCTAACCAAGTCGAAATCAAACGGCTATGAATAAGGTGCAATCAAAAATGGGGGCACGGACCGCTAAGATAAATGAGGCAGAAGAGAGAATCAGCGATATAGAAGACCAAATAATGGAAAATTAGGAGGTTGAGAAAAAGAG
>NW_027411241.1:0-1018 GCF_003265705.2 Callorhinus ursinus | reverse complement strand
CATACAGGAATTCAGTCAAGTAGCAGGATATAAAATCAATGCACAGAAATCAGTGACATTCCTATACACCAACAAGACAGAAGAGAGACAAATCAAGGAGTCTATCCCATTTACAATTGCACCCAAAACCATAAGATACCTAGGAATAAATTTAACCAAAGAGGCAAAGGATCTGTACTCAGAAAACTATAAAATACTCATGAAAGAAATTAAAGAAGACACAAAGAAATGGAAAAATGTTCTATGCTCATGAATCGGAAGAACAAACATTGTGAAGATGTCAATGCTACATAGAGCAATCTATACATTCAGTGCAATCCCCATCAAAATACCATCCACCTTTTTCAAAGAAATGGAACAAATAATCCTAAAATTTGTATGGAACCAGAAACGACCCCGAATAGCCAGAGGAATATTGAAAAAGAAAAGCAAAGCTGGCAGCGTCACAATTCCAGACTTCCAGCTCTATTACAAAGCTGTCATCATCAAGACAGTATGCTACTGGCACAAAAACAGACTCATAGATCAATGGAACAGAATAGAGAGCGCAGAAATGGACCCTCAACTCTATGGTCAACTCATCTTTGACAAAGCAGGAAAGAATGTCCAATGGAATAAAGACAGTCTCTTCAACAAATGGTGTTGGGAAAATCGGAGAGCCACATGCAGAAGAATGAAACTGGACCATTTCCTGACACCACACACAAAAATAGACTCAAAATGGTTGAAAGACCTAAACGTGAGACAGGAGTCCATCCAAATCCTAATGGAGAACACAGGTAGCAACCTCTTCGACCTCAGCCACAGCAACTTCTTCCTAAAAACATCGCCAAAGGCAAGGGAAGCCAGGGCAAAAATGAACTATTGTGATTTCATCAAGAGAAAAAGCTTTTGCACAGCAAAAGAAACAGTCCACAAAACCAAAAGACAACCGACAGAATGGGAGAAAATATTTGCAAATAACATATCGATAAAGGGCTAGTATCCAAAATCTATAAAGAACTTATCAAACTCAACA
>NW_027411240.1:0-1018 GCF_003265705.2 Callorhinus ursinus | reverse complement strand
GTGAGACCCATCCATAGCGTTTCAACCTTTGTCTTCACCTAACAATCACCACTCTGGTTATTTATTGGTGGACTGCCTTCTCCAGCCCCTCATTATATCATATGGCCACACTGTCAGTCTTTGCATTTCCTACCTACTGACTCCTCCGGTTTCTGATAAGTCTGAATATCTCCCAGTCTGTGTATTCTCAGTCCAGGTGGGACTGTTGATGGCATCTTTCCTCTTTCTACTGGCCAGGTTGGCCTTTGTAAACACTACTTGGTGTAAATGAACTGTGATTGAGCAAAGTTATAGTTAGGAGGGAGAGGGGAAGAAGGAATTCCCCCAGGGCTGCCTATCTCAGATCCCTACCTAAAGGAAAACATCGGGACTTAAGGGCTCCTGCACAATGGCTTACTAACATTATGACCACAGACATCATTTTATATATCGGAAACCCCAAATTTTTCTTCTATGTTTGTGGATAATAAAGCCTGTCCTGTCCCCATATGGTTGTTGTGAGAGTGAGAGAGTCCACAACGAATGCAAAGGGCTGAAAGTGTAAGCTAATGTCATCACTCTATTATTGAGAAGGTCCTGGTGCTGGCTTTTAGTCCCTTCACTTAAAAATGTACTTACTATATTATTTACACACAACTTGCATTTATTATTTTAAAAAGTCCCTCTTCCTTTTCTGTGTCTCCTGAAAGCACAATAGTCAATGGACCTTCGAGTTACACTTCGTTGATGTAACCAAAGAATTGTACATGAGCTACTTGTCTTCCAGCTATTAAGGTAGCACAAAACTATTTGCCTGGCACTCTTGAGCATTTCCGGTCATTCTCCTACTCCACTCATCTGCAGTATTAAAGGACCTTCCAGCGGAGCACACTGGGATGGAGGGGCATCTGCAGATTTCAAGGTTAGGGGAGAGGTTAGATGCAGCTGTCGGGATGAGTTTATGCATGAACATACCAGCTTTTTGCAGAAGCATGCTCTTCATACTGAAAATAAATGCCACTGGGTACAGAATCACATG
>NW_027411239.1:0-1018 GCF_003265705.2 Callorhinus ursinus | reverse complement strand
AAAAAAAAAAAAAAAAAGCCATGAATCTATGTGCAGTATTCCCCTAGCGGTGGAGTTCTCCCATTCTCCTTGATCGATCAACTTGGTCTTGGCTTGCTGGCTGTTTGTGCTGATCTTCTGGGGGAGGGGCTGTTGCTGTGGTTTCCAAATGTCTTTGCCGGAGGCGGAATTGCCCCGCCCTTGTCGGTCAGGGCTAAGGAAGCTGCTCCGGTTTGTTCTCAGGAGCTTTTGTTCCCTGCAAGCTCTCGGTACAGCTTTGGAGGACCAGGGCAGAAATGGTGGCCTCCCAATCTCCACCCGGAGGAGCTGAGAACTCGGGGCCCCGCTCCTCAGTGTGCCCCCAGAGAAAAGCAGTCACTTCCGTGTCCCCGGTCTCTGGCCGCACTCCATGCTCACCCGGCCTTTGATCAAGCGTTGCTATCTCTGGCACCCGACCCCGCGCGGAGTCTCCAAACCCAGCAGATCCCTGCGGTGCGTTCCCGCACCGCTCCTCCCCGGGAAGGAAGGGGAGTCTCCCCGGATCTGCTGCTTGTTGGGTCCCTGCTGGGGGAGCCGTGCCCCGACTGGGCCGCAGATCACAGTTTATGGCAACCCTGAGCTGAGAGCCCGCGCCTCGGCTCAGTCTCTGCAGCTGGCTTCCCTGCTCTGATACCTGGGAGCTCTGGCGCACTCAGGCACCCCCTGTCTCTCTGTACCCCAAGGGTCCTGAGACCACACTGTCCCGGGAGGATTCCACCCCCCGCTTAGCCACTGCAGCGACGCCCCTCAGCGGAGCCGACTTCTAAAAGGTCCGATTTTGTGCTCCGTGGCTCTATCACTTGCCAGAAGCGGCCGGCGGAGGCCCCTCCCCTGCCATCTATCCTCCCGAATATCGCCTCGGATTCACTTCTCCGCACGTCCTACCTTCCAGTAAGTGGTCGCTTCTCTGTTCAGAGAGTTGTTGCTACTCTCCTGTTCGATCTCCTGTTGAGTTCGTAGGTGTTCAGAATGGTTTGATCCCTATTCAGCTGAATTCCTG
>NW_027411238.1:0-1018 GCF_003265705.2 Callorhinus ursinus | reverse complement strand
CTCGGGGAGAAGGAAGAAGTTCTGGAGAATGACGTGCCACTGCGGGAGCTCAGCTAAGGCCGAGAACTGTGCACCTGACACGTTTTGAGGGGTCACTGTGACTATGTTTAGTCACAGTGAAAACGGGAATGAGGGACCGATGCAGGTCACGACGTGGACGGACACTGTAAACAGCCCCAGTTACAAGCCACGACCGTCCACCCAGACTGGAACCTTCGCGCTCTTTATACCACCAAGGTCACCCAAATAAGGCAGCGTGTCGGGAGCAGTTCCAGAAAGAACTGGATCCGAATGGAAAGGACGCTTCAGACCGTGGGGCAGGTGGCGACAGGGGAAGTGGGCCCCGTGGCCTGGGTTATAACGTGGGCACCGGGATGACGTCCTCACTTAGGGTTCTGTGGTGGTTCCGCGGGACAGTGTCCCCGTCGGGGGTAAAACGCCCTGAAGCACCCCGCGTGCGGTGAGGAGACGCGGCTGGGGTCTGAGTGTGGAGAGAGAGGATCTGCGCTGTGGTGAGGGGTTTCCCGCAGAGTTGGTTCCTCTTCAAACAACCATGTCCGCACGGCCGGAGAAGCCGAGACGCAGACCTTCGTGACGGAGGCGGAGCCCCACCCCGACCCCGACGGTGCCGACGCGGGGAGGACACGCAGGGCCGAGGCCGGGGAGCGCGAGCGCCGCGGCGGGTGTCCGCTGCCTGACCGCAGCCTGGCTGAGGAGCCCCGGAACCGAATTCGAGGGGCGCGTAAACACAGACCCCGGGATCACCGAGCGGATCCAAGCCCAGGAAGGGGAGACCCAACAGCCCCGCGCACAGCACCGCACGGGACCCCGCGTCACCGCGCACAAAGCCCCGGCGTCTACACAGCGCGCCCTTCCTCCGCGGCGTCCTGTGAGCTCGCACCCCCTCCGCAGTCCCCGCTCAGGCGGCTTCTCCTCACCTCCTCCTCCCTCAGCGAGTCCTGAGGAGGCCTGGCCCCTGTCAGTGTAGACGCGGACCCACGTCCTCCACAGCGGGTCC
>NW_027411237.1:0-1018 GCF_003265705.2 Callorhinus ursinus | reverse complement strand
TGTTTCACTGGGCCATACTGACTACATTGTTGAGAACAGATGACAGAGGGTTGAGGGTGGGCAAGGGAGGTCCATGATGATTTTTTTTAAAGATTTTATTTATTTGAGAGAGAGAATGAGAGAAAGCATGAGGGGGAGGAGGTTCAGAGGGAGAAACAGACTCCCTGCTGTGCAGGGAGTCCAATGCAGGACTTGATCCCAGACTGCAGGATCATGATGTGAGCTGAAGGCAGTCGCTTAACCAACTGAGCCACCCAGGTGCCCCCATGATGAAGTTTTTCCAGGAACTCAGGCAAGAGATGGGTTCCAGTGTGGACCAAACAGGTGGCCTTGGAAAGAGTGGTCAGTCTTATTCTGGATACGTTTTGAAAATGGAGCTCACCAAATTTGCTGATGGGTTAGGTATTGGGCATGGGAGAAAGGAGGAATTGGGGTAACTCCGAGCTGTGGCTGGTTTTCCTGAGTGAGGGGAAGGAGGAGGTTTCTGGGGTAGGAGGTCGTCTGTGTTCCCCATGCTGAGTAAGGGGCCTTTCACGGTGGATCTGCTGATGTGTGTGTCCAGGAGAACATTTAACATCTACTCCCTCAGCAACTTTCAAGTACAAGTATTCCCCACTTTTTAAAAGTTCATGGTAAGACATTTGGGTTTGTTTTTTTTTTTTTTTAAAGCTCTACGTCATTACCCAGCTTCAGTAACAGGAGGAAACCTGAAGAGGATTTCCTTCTTATGAAACATGTCAAAAAGTGAGCATCGCATTCAGCATCTGTTTTGCGGGGAGCCATTACAGAGGCGGCGGGCACCCAAACCAGCTCCTTCCTGGGAACCACTCTCTGTGTCTAGCCCCCAGTGCGTTGAATTGTGTCTGTGAGGATGTGCTGTGCTTCATCTCCATTTATTTTGGGCATCCCTTAGGAATTTGTGTCCCGAGGCCTAGGAAAACCCAAAGAAGTCATTTTTGGAATCTGAGCACGCTCACTAATTTTTCTGTATAAATGAATGTTAATTCCTCCTTTGGTC
>NW_027411236.1:0-1018 GCF_003265705.2 Callorhinus ursinus | reverse complement strand
TATTTCCTTGCTGATCTTTTGCTTAGATGATCTGTCCATTTCAGTGCAGGGGGTGTTAAAGTCCCCTACTATTATTGCATTGTTGTCAATGTGTTTCTTTGCTTTTGTTATTAATTGGCTTATGTAGTTAGCTGCTCCCATCTGAGGGGCACAGATATTTATAATTGTTAGATATTGTTGGACAGACACTTTAAGTAGGATATAGTGTCCTTCCTCATCTCTTATTACCGTCTTTGTTTTAAAATCTAATTGGTCTGATAGAAGGATTGCCACCCCAGCTCTCTTTTGGTGTCCATTAGCATGGCAAATGGTTTTCCACCCCCTCACTTTCAATCTGGGGGTGTCTTTGGGTCTAAAATGAGTCTCCTGCAGACAGCATGTCGATGGGTCTTGTTTTTTTATCCAATCTGATAGCCTGTGTCTTTTGATTGGGGCATTGAGCCCATTTACATTCAGGGTAACTACTGAAAGATATGCATTTAGTGCCACTGTATTGCCTGTAAGGTGACTGCTACTGTATGTTGTCTGTGTTCCTTTCTGGTCTATATTACTTTTAGGCTCCCTCTTTGCTTAGAGGACCCCTTTCAGTATTTCTTGTAGGGTTGGTTTTATGTTTGCAAATTCTTTTAGTTTTTGTTTGTCCTGGATGCTTTTTATCTCTCCTTCTATTTTCAGTGACAGCCTAGCTGGACATAGTATTCTTGGCTGCATATTTTTCTTGTTTAGTGCTCTGAATATATCATGCCAGTCCTTTTGGCCTGCCAGGTCTCTGTGGATAGGTCTGTTCCCAATCTAATGCTTCTACCATTGTAGGTTACAGATCTCTTGTCCTGAGATGCTTTCAGGATTTTCTCTTTGTCTCTGAGACTCATAAGTTTTACTATTAGATGTCAGAGTGTTGACCTATTTTTATTGATTCTTGAGGGTGGTTCTCTGTGCCTCCTGGATTTTGATACCTGTTTCCTTCCCCATATTAGGGAAGTTCTCTGCTATAACTTGCTCCAATATACCTTTTGCC
>NW_027411235.1:0-1019 GCF_003265705.2 Callorhinus ursinus | reverse complement strand
TTATGCAGCCATAAAAAGGAATGAGATCTTGCCATTTGCAATGACATGGATGGAACTGGAGGGTGTGATGCTGAGTGAAATAAGTCAATCAGAGAAAGACATGTATCATATGACCTCACTTATATGAGGAATTCTTAATCTCAGGAAACAAACTGAATTTTGCTAGAGTGGTGGGAGGAATTGAGTGGCTAGGTGATAGACATTGGGGAGGGTATGTGCTATTGTGAGCGCTGTGAATTGTGCAAGACTTTTGAATCACAGATCTGTACTTCTGAAACATATAATGCAAAATATTTTAAGAAAAAAAGAAAAAGAAGAAGATATCGGGAGGGGAAGAATGAAGGGGAGTAAGTCGGAGGGGGAGATGAACCATGAGAGACGATGGACTCAGAAAAACAAACTGAGGATTCTAGAGGGGAGGGGGGTGGGCGGATGCGTTAGCCTGGTGATGTTTATTAAATGGGGCACATTCTGCATAGAGCACTGGGTGTTATGCACAAACAATGTATCATGGAACACTACATCAAGAACTAATGATGTAATGTATGGTGATTAACATAACAATAAAAAATTTTAAAAAAATTGAAAATGAAGGTTTATATAATGGGGAAAAAGAAAGTAAAAATGCATGTTCAATAAGAAAAATGGTCTTCTAAAGAGTGTAAGGTTAAATAGGTTAGAGAAAGAAAGGAAAAATGTTTCATTAATCGATATTTCAGAAAATTGAATGAAGGCAGTAATTTGCATTAGAGAATAATTTTTCATATAGTATTTTATTCACAATAATAGCAAGAGGACTTAAACATTATATACAAGAAGAATTTTATAATATATGGTATAAATATCTAAAAGTCTCTAAATTAGTGCAAGAAACTATAAACCAGCTTGACCTGGAATGCATGGGTCGATACTCTGACAACTCCTATACACAGAAAGAGAAAAAGTGAAGGTGCCAGTGAGAGTTAAACTTTTCATCCAGCCACAAGAGGAGAGAGAGGCAAACCCAAATGCAGGTGTTG
>NW_027411234.1:0-1019 GCF_003265705.2 Callorhinus ursinus | reverse complement strand
ATATGAGGAATTCTTAATCTCAGGAACAAACTGAGGGTTGCTGGAGTGGTCGGGGGTGGGAGGGATGGGGTGGCTGGGTGATAGACTTTGGGGAAAATATGTACTACGGTGAGCGCTGTGAATTGTGTAAGAATGTTGAATCACAGATCTGTACATCTGAAACAAATAAAGAACATATTTTAAGAAATTAGAAAAAGAAGAAAATAGCAGGAGAGAAAGAATGAAGGGGAGTAAGTCGGAGGGGGAGACGAACCAGAATAGATGATGGACTCTGAAAAACAAACTGAGGTTTCTGGAGGGGAGGAGGGTGAGGGGATGGGTTAGCCTGGTGATGGGGTTTGAGGAGGGCACATTCTGCATGGAGCACTGGGTGTTATGAAATAACAATGAATCATGGAACAGTACAACAAAACAAATTATGTAATATGTGGTGATTAACATAACAAAAAACAAATTAAAGAGAAAAAAAAGAAATACAAGCATTTCGCCAGAACCAAGGAAGGTCTCCAATACACAATCTAAACCTACACCTAAAGGAGCTGGAGAAAGAACAGCAAATAAAGCCTAAACCCAGCAGGAGAAGAGAAATAATAAAGTTCAGAGCTGAAATCAATGAAATAGAAACCAAAAGAACAGTAGAACAGATCAACGAAACTAGGAGCTGGTTCTTTGAAAGAAGTAACAAGATTGATGAACCCCTGGCCGGACTGATCAAAAAGAAAAGGGAAATGATCCAAATCAACAAAATCATGAATGAAAGAGGAGAGATCACAACCAACACCAAAGAAATACAAACAATTATAAGAACATATTAGGAGCACCATTCCGCCAGCAAGTTAGATAACCTGGAAGAAACGGGTGCATTCCTAGAGATGTATCAACTACCAAAACTGAACCAGGAAGAAATGGAAAACCTGAACAGACCTATAACCACTAAGGAAATTGAAGCAGTCATCAAAAATCTCCCAAGAAACAAAAGCCCCTGGGAAGCCATCTGGCCCTGGGCTTTTGTTTCTTGG
>NW_027411233.1:0-1019 GCF_003265705.2 Callorhinus ursinus | reverse complement strand
TCTAATCCTCATAAGCCAGTTACCCCATTCCCCCACCACCTCCCTTCCTACAACCCTCAGTTTGTTTCCCAGAGTCAGGAGTCTCGGATGATTTGTCCCCCCCTCTGATTTTTTTCCTGTTCTGGTTTCCCTCCTTGTCCCTATGATCCTCTGTGCTATTGCTTACATTCCACATATGAGTGAAACCATATGATAATTTTCTTTCTCTGCTTGACTTATTTCACCCAGCATAACACCCTCCAGTTCCATCCATGTCAATGCAAATGGTAGATATTCATCTTTTCTTATGACTCAGTAATATTCCATTGTGTATATGAACCACATCTTCTTGATCCATTCCTCTGTTGAAGGGCATCTCGGCTCTTTCCACAGTTTGGCTATTGTGGACATTACTGCTATGAACATTGGGGTTCAGGTGCCCCTTCTCTTCACTACCTCTATGTTTATGGGGAAAATACCATGTAGTGCAATTGCTGGGTCATAGCGTATCTCTATTTATAACGTCTTGAGGAAACTCTATACTGTTTTCCAGTGTGGCTGCACTAGCTTGCATTCCCACCAACAGTGTAAGAGGGTTCCCTTTCTCCACATCCTTGCCAACATTTGTTGTTCCTTGTCTTGTTAATTTTAGTCATTCTAACTGGTGTAAGGTGGTATCTCATGGTGGTTTTGATTTGTATTTCCCTGACGGCAAGTGATGTGGAGCATTTTTTCATGTGTCTCTTAGCCATTTGTATGTCTTATTTGGAGAAGGGTCTGTTTGTGTCTTCCGCCCATTTCTTGACTGGATTATTTGTTTTTTGGGTGGTGAGTTTGATAAGTTCTTTATATAGATTTTGGATATCAGCTCTTTATCCAAAATGTCTTTTCCAAATATCTTCTCCCATTCTGTTGGTTGTCTTTTGGTTTTGTTGACTGTTTCCTTTGCTGTGCAGGAGCTTTTTATCCCAATGAAGTCCCAATACTTCATTTTTGCTTTTGTTTCCCTTGCCTTTGGAGACAGTGTCTTACAAGAAGTT
>NW_027411232.1:0-1019 GCF_003265705.2 Callorhinus ursinus | reverse complement strand
GCAGTGCTGGGATGTCAGGTCTCCCGTGCCACTCTGGGCTAACCCGCACACTCGGTTGGCTTGTGAGGGTCAGTCCTCAGAGCCTGGCTCCATAGCCCCACAGATTCGGGACACCCGAGCAATAGCGAGTGACTCAGGCTGCCACCGAGAAGGGAAATGCGCCATTTGCTCCTCGGGAAAGCATTCAGAGCAGGAGAACTCTGAATGCCCATCCCATGGAATCCACAAATTTTGGGCACTCTAGCGGCAAACCCTGAGCCTGGCGCTCAACCTGACCCACGCCCTCAAGACAAACTCGCAGGGAAGCAGGCCATTGTGCTGTCACGTTGGGCCTGCCGTGCCCCGGGTCCTCACACTATCCCTCTCTGCTTCTGAGGGCTCTGGCCCCAGAGGCCTGGCTCTAAAGCCACAGGGATTGGGGGCACCTGAACAATGCCGGCGGATTCAGCCTGTCACCCAGAAGGAAACCACAGCATTGGGAAATGGGACAAAGCGTTCTGAGTAGAACTCTGCATGTACATCCCAGCGAAATGCCACATTCAAAGGCCCCGTGCCCACAAACCCTGAGACTGACATTCACCCTGACCCACGCCCCCTACTCCGATCCCCAGCCCCGTCAAGCTGGCCCCAACGTGGCCAGATCAGTGCTCCAATGACCCTAGGCACTAGGTCTTTCCCTCGGTTGGCTTCTAAGTTTCTGCATCCAGAAGACTGGCTCCAAAGCCCCAGGGATGGCAATAAATGAGCAACCCCAGAGGACCCACCTTGCCAAAAACAATTCAAACACCCTACTTGCAACTCCCGTGAGGGTTCAGAACAGGACACCTCTGAATGCCCATCCCAACCAACGCACACATTTGGCGCCCTCTGGCGGCCCACCCTGAGCCTGACGCAACCTGCCCCACGCCCTCATGACAAACCACCCAGAGCAGGTTCCAGTGCTTACACGTCAGCCCTGCCGTGCCCCGAGGCCCTAACCGTCACCCTAGAGGCCTCTGAGGGTCTGTCCTCAGGGGCTT
>NW_027411231.1:0-1019 GCF_003265705.2 Callorhinus ursinus | reverse complement strand
GACTGGGAAGGTGTCCACAGGGCAGAAAGTGAAGAGCAGAGACCGCAACACCAGTTTGCATTCCTATGAAGCCTTCCTTATAAGGTTGCCTTTTTCCCTGCAACAGGTCCACTCCCACCCAGATCCCAATGGAGGCAGCTTGTTTTGAAGCCGATGCTTCATGGTGCTCTGAGAGCATTGTTCCAGCAGAACCCATACCTTGGCATCACCACCAGAGAATGACTATCCCGAGAACTAGACATTCAAGAACCAGGATCCTGGTAGGCTTCAAATTCTCTTTCAATTTTTTCCTGGGGGACAAGGTGTGGACACAATCGAGCCCAAGGCACTGCATGTCAATCACCATGCTCACCTGGGAAGCACAGAAGCTTTGGCCCCTCTATGTGTATCCCTGTTGAGCACGTGCCCTTAGACGTCATTCCAAGTCTTTCACTCGTGGCACACGGGAGCACAAGACCTGGGACATTCCAAAAGCTCAACATGTCTTTGATGTAAATCTCTAGAGGTCATTTGTCCAGAGTTATTGAATGGCACACACAATGCACTCTGAAACCTTAGGTATGAGAAAAAAAAAATATATATATATAAATCATGTCCACAGGTTTTGCCTGATCATCGGTTCTTCTTTTGCTACTTAGATGTGGCTCCAGAACTGGTGCACGAGACAGCTAAGTCAGAGCCAATTGGGGTCTACAAATTCCCAAGTGGAAGGGCCATCGCATGGACACGAACAGCCTCCAGCTTGGACTCAAGGTGACTCACCGGCATACCAAAGAGGTCTCTTCTTGAAATTTGCTTTGACACAGGAATGGGTCAGCATGTGGTTGCCAAGTGCCTGTCAAGAAGACTTATGTTATGAACCCATTCTATCTGGTTCCAGCCACCTTTCTGTTCCCCCAGATTCAGAAAGCACCTCTCTGCATATTACTCTTCTCTTTCCCTGAGTTCCAGACCCTGTGCACCTGCTTGCTCACCAGACAGCTCCATCTGTGCTCACCTTTTAAATAAGGAATTAACGG
>NW_027411230.1:0-1019 GCF_003265705.2 Callorhinus ursinus | reverse complement strand
GACATTAGTACGATGTCGGACCTAGAGTTCAGAATCATGACTTTAAAGATACTAGCTGGGCTTGAAAAAAGCGTGGAAGTTATTAGAGAAACCCTTTCTGGAGAAATAAAAGAACTAAAATCTAACCAAGTTGAAATCAAAAAGGCTATTGATGAGGTGCAATAAAAAATAGGGGCACTAACTGCTAGGATGAATGAGGCAGAAGAGAGAATCAGTGATATAGAAGACCAAATGATGGAAAATAAAGAGGCTGAGAAAAAGAGGGAGAAACAACTACAGGATCACGAGGGCAGAATTCGAGAGATAAGTGATTTGATAAGACGAAACAACATTAGAATAATTGGGATCCCAGAAGAAGAAAGAGAGAGAGGGGCAGAAGGTATATTGGAGCAAATAATAGCAGAGAACTTCCCTAATGTGAGGAAGGAAACAGACATCAAAATCCAGGAGGCACAGAGAACCCCTCTCAAAATCAATAAAAATATGTCAACATCCCGACATCTAATAGTAAAACTTACCAGTCTCAGAGACAAGGAGAAAATCCTGAAAGCAGCTTGGGAGAAGAGATATGTAACCTACAATGGTAAAAATATTAGATTGGCAACAGACCTATCCACAGAGACCTGGCAAGCCAAAAAGGACTGGCAAGATATCTTCAGAGCACTAAACGAGAAAAATATGCAGCCAAGAATACTATATCCAGCTAGGCTGTCATTGATAATAGAAGGAGAGATAAAAAGCTTCCAGAACAAACAAAAACTAAAGGAATTTGCAAACACGAAACCAGCCCTCCAAGAAATATTGAAAGAGGTCCTCTAAGCAAGGAGAGAGCCTAAAAGCAGCAAAGATCCGAAAGGAACACAGACAACATACAGTAACAGTCACCTTACAGGCAATACAATGGCACTAAATTCATACCTTTCAATAGTTACCCTGAATGTAAATGGGCTCAATGCCCCAATCAAAAGACAGAGGCTATCAGATTGGATTAAAAAACAAGACCCATCCATATGCTGTCT
>NW_027411229.1:0-1019 GCF_003265705.2 Callorhinus ursinus | reverse complement strand
CTCACCCGGCCTGTGACCGAGCATTGCTATCTCTGGCACCCGACCCCGTGCGGAGTCTCCAAACCCAGCAGATCCCTGCGGTGCATTCCCACACCGCTCCTCCCTGGGAAGGAAGGGGAGTCTCCCCGGATCTGCTGCTTGTTGGGTCCCTGCTGGAGGAGCAGTGGCCGGACTGGGCGGCGGATCACAGTTTATGGCAACCCCGAGCTGAGAGCCCGCGCCTTGGCTAGAACTCATACAGGAATTCAGTCAAGTAGCAGGATATAAAATCAAGGCACAGAAATCAGTGGCATTCCTATACACCAACAACAAGACAGAAGAGAGACAAATTAAGGAGTCGATCCCATTTACAATTGCACCCAAAACCATAAGATACCTAGGAATAAATTTAACCAAAGAGGCAAAGGATCTGTACTTAGAAAACTATAAAACACTCAGGAAAGAAATTGAAGAAGACACAAAGAAATGGAAAAACGTTCCATGCTCCTGGATTGGGAGAACCAACATTGTGAAGATGTCAATGCTACCTAGAGCAATCTACACATTCAATGCAATCCCCATCAAAATACCATCCACTTTTTTCTAAGAAATGGAACAAATAATCCTAAAATTTGTATGGAACCAGAAGAGACCCCGAATAGCCGGAGGAATACTGAAAAAGAAAAGCAAAGCTGGCGGCATCACGATTCCGGACTTCCGGCTCTATGGCGAAGCTGTCATCATCAAGACAGTATGGCACTGGCACAAAAAACAGATACATAGATCAATGGAGCAGAATCGAGAGCCCAGAAATGGACCCTCAACTCTATGGTCAACTTATCTTTGACAAAGCAGGAAAGAAGGTCCAATGGAAAAAAGACAGTCTCGTCAACAAATGGTGTTGGGAAAATTGGACAGCCACACGCAGAAGAATGAAACTGGACCATTTCCTTACACAACACACAATCGACTCCAAATGGTTGAAAGACCTAAACGTGAGAGAGGAGTCCATCAACATCCTAAAGGAGAACACAGGTAGC
>NW_027411228.1:0-1019 GCF_003265705.2 Callorhinus ursinus | reverse complement strand
CGAGAGAGAGAGGCAGAGGGAGAAGCAGGCTCCCAAGGAGCAGGGAGCCCGATGCGGGACTCGATCCCAGGACCCTGGGATCATGACCTGAGCCGAAGGCAGACGCTCAACCATCTGAGCCACCCAGGCGCCCAAAACAAATACTTTAAATGACACACTGGACCAAATGGACTTCACAGACATATTCAGAACATTCCATCCCAAAGCAACAGAATACACATTCTTCTCTAGTGTCCATGGAACATGCTGCAGAATAGATCACATCCTACGTCACAAATCAGGTCTCAACCAGTATGAAAAGATTGGGATTATTCCCTGCATATTTTCCGACCACAATGCTTTGAAACCAGAACTCAATCACAAGAGGATAGTCGGAAGGAACTCAAATACATGGAGGCTAAAGAGCATCCTACTAAAGAATGAAAGGGTTAACGGAAATTAAAGAAGAATTAATGGAAATAATTGAAAATGAAAACACAACTATTCAATATCTTTGGGATGCAGCAAAGGCTGTCCTAAGAGGAAAGTATATGGCAATACAAGGACAAGAAAGGTCTCAAATACACAACCTAACCCTACACCTAAAGCAGCTGGAGAAAGAACACCAAATAAAGCCTAAACCCAACAGAAGAAGAAAAATGATAAAGATCAGAGCAGAAATCAATGAAATAGAAACCAAAAGAACAGTAGAACAGATCAATGAAACTAGGAGCTGGTTCTTTGAAAGAATTAAGAAGATTGATAAACCCCTGGCCAGACTTAGGAAAAAGAAAAGAGAAATAACCCAAATAAATAAAATCATGAATGAGAAAGATCACAACTAACACCAAAGAAATACACACAATTATAAGAACATTTTATGAGCAACTATATGCTAGCAAATTACATAATCTGGAAGAAATGGATCTATTCCTAAAGATGTATAGACTACCAAAACTGAACCAGGAAGAAATAGAAAACCTGAACAGACCTATTACCAGTAAGGAAATTGAAGCAGTCATCAAAAATCTCCCAACAAA
>NW_027411227.1:0-1019 GCF_003265705.2 Callorhinus ursinus | reverse complement strand
CTTTTTCAAACAACATCTTATCAATCCCTTTTTTAAAAAAAACATTTTTTATTTTTCATTTTTAGAGTCATATTTTTATCTCTTCATAGTAGTTATCCTTATTTTTGGCATATATATATAAGTTGTTCTCTCTTTAAAATTTTGAGATACAATTTCTTCTAACAGATCAAAATATACCCTAAATCACTAGTGTATGGCTTTGTTCTATTCTCCTGTCTGATCACATTCTCTCCCTTTCTTTTTCTTATTTTTCTTTTTTCTTTTTCTTTTTAAATCTTCTTCTTTCTTTTTAAAAACAATGTATCTTATCATTTCCTTTTATAAAATCTTTTATAATTTTCATCTTTACAGTCATCTGCCATCCCTTCATTGTATCAACCCTTATTTTATACATATATAACTCTTTCTTCCTTTAAAATTTTAGCAGGCACTTTCTTCTAACAGACCAAAATATGCCCAAAATCTAGTGTGTGGCACTGATCTATGCACTAGCCTGATCATATTTGATCATATTCTGTTTTTTTTTGTTGTTTTGTTCTGTTTTTGTTTGTTTTTATCTTTTTCTTTTTCCTTTTTTTTTTCTCTTCTTTCTTTCCCTTTCTTGTCCCCTGGTTTCAGGTCTTTTCTGATTTGTATACAGTATATTTGCTGGAGATGTTGTTAACCTGTTAGCATTCTGTTCTCTCATTCATCTGTTCTCCTCTGGACAAAATGACAAGACGAAAAAAATCACCTTAGCAAAAAGAACAAGAGGAAGTACCGTCTGCCAGGGAACTACTCAATAATGACATTAGTATGATGTTGGACTTAGAGTTCAGAATCATGACGTTAAAGATACTAGCTGGGCTTGAAAAAAGCGTGGAAGTTATTAGGGAAATCCGTTCTGGAGAAATAAAAGAACTAAAATCTAACCAAGTCTAAATCAAAAAGGCCATTAATGAGGTGCAATCAAAAATGCGGGCACTAACTTCTAGGATAAATGAGGCAGAAGAAAGAATCAGGGATATAGAAGACCAAAT
>NW_027411226.1:0-1019 GCF_003265705.2 Callorhinus ursinus | reverse complement strand
GTCCTGCATGGGTCTATCAGTCCATTTGGTCTAAAGTAGAGTTGAAGACCAGTGTTTCTATATTGATTTCCTGTCTAGATGGCTTATCCATTGTTGAAAGTGTGGTCATGCCTCACTGATATGAGGAATTCTTAATCTCAGGAAACAAACTGAGTGTTACTGGAGTGGTTGGGGGTGGAAGGGATGGGGTGGCTGGGTGATAGACATTGGGGAGGGTATGTGCTACGGTGAGCGCTGTGAATTGTGCAAGACTGTTGAATCACAGATCTGTACTTCTGAAAAAAATAACGCAACATATTTTAAGAAAAAAGGAAAAGAAGGAGATAACAGGAGAGGAAGAAAAGGGGAGTATGTCAGAGGGGGAGACGAACCATGAGAGATGGTGGACTCTGAAAAACAAATTGAGGGTTCTAGAGGGTAGGGGGGTGGGGGGATGGGTTATCCTGGTGATGGGTATTGAGGAGGGCACGTTCTGCATGGAGCACTGGGTGTTATGAACAAACAATGAATCATGGAACACTGCACCAAAAACTAATGATGTAATATATGGTGATTAACATAACAATAAAAAATTAAAAAAAAGAAAGTGTGGTGATGAAGTCCCCTACTATTATTATCTATTTCTCCCTTCAGATCTGTCCATATTTGCTTGACATATTTAGGTGCTCTGAGGTTGGGTGCAAATATATTTATAATTATTCAATTATCCTGTAGAATGGACCCATTCACCATCCTATAAGGGCCTTCTTTGTCTATTGAGACAGTTTTTGACTTAAAGTCTATTTTGTCTGGTCTAAGTGTAACCATATTAGTTTTCTTCTGATGACCAATTTATGACCACTCTTTTTCTAATTTCTTTACTTTCAGCTTATGTGCCTCTTTTTTTTTAATTTTTTTATTGATATGTTAATCACCATATATTACATCATTAGTTTTTGGTGCAGTGTTCCATGATTCATTGTTTGTTCATAACACCCAGTGCTCCATGCAGAACGTGCCCTCCTCAAAACCCATCACCA
>NW_027411225.1:0-1019 GCF_003265705.2 Callorhinus ursinus | reverse complement strand
CAACAAAATCATGAATGAAAGAGGAGAGATCACAACCAACACCAAAGCAATACAAACCATTAGAAGAACATATTAGGAGCAACTCTCCGCCAGCAAGTTAGATAACCTGGAAGAAACGGGTGCATTCCTAGAGATGTATCAACTACCAAAACTGAACCAGGAAGAAATGGAAAACCTGAACAGACCTATAACCACTAAGGAAATTGAAGCAGTCATCAAAAATCTCCCAAGAAACCAAAGCCCAGGGCCAGATGGCTTCCCAGGGGAATTCTATCAGACATTGAAAGAAGAATTAATACCTATTCTCCTGAAACTGTTCCAAAAAATAGAAATGGAAGGAAAACTTCCAAACTCATTTTAAGAGGCCACCATTACCTTGATCCCCAAACCAGACAAAGACGCCATCAAAAAGGAGAATTACAGACCAATATCCTTGATGAACATGGATGCAAAAATTCTCACCAAAATACTAGCCAACAGGATCCAACAGTACACGAAAAGGATTATTCACCTCGACCAAGTGGGATTTATCCCTGGGCAGCAAGGCTGGTTCAACATCCGCAAATCAATCATCGCGATACAATACATTAACAACAGAAAGAACAAGAATCATAGGATCCTCTCAAGAGATGCAGAAAAAGCATTTGACAAAGGACAGCATCGTTTCTTGATCAAAACTCTTCAGAGCATAGGGATAGAGGGTACACACCTCAATATCATAAAAGCCATCGACGAAAAACCACCAGCGAACATCATTCTCAATGGGGAAAAGCTGAGAGCTTTTCCCCTACGGTCAGGAACGTGGCAGGGATGTTCCCTCTCACCACTGCTATTCAACATAGTATTAGAAGTCCTAGCCACAGCACTCAGACCACAAAAAGAAATCAAAGGCATCCAAATCGGCAAGGAGGAAGTCCAACTCTCACTCTTTGCAGATGATATGATACTTTATGTGGAAAACCCAAAAGACTCCACCCCAAAACTGCGAGAACTCATACAGGAATTCAGTCAAGTAGCAG
>NW_027411224.1:0-1019 GCF_003265705.2 Callorhinus ursinus | reverse complement strand
CGATTTCCATGAGATCTCACGACACTTAGATTGAAACCTCGCCCAGGATCCCTGATACCTCACGAGATTTGGAGTGAAATCTGCCCGAGGTCATTGAGACCTCACGAGATTTCGAGTGAACTCTCACCCGATATTCGTGAGGACTCACGAGATTGGGAGTAATCTCACCTGACGTCCCTGAGTTCTCACAAGATATAGACTGAATGCTCGCTCCAAATCCGGTGGTCTCACGAGATTTGGACTGAAGTCTCCAAGGATTGGATGAGATCTCACGAGACTTGGAGTAAAATATCCACGGAATTCCCAGAGATCTCACGAGATTTGGAGTGGAATCTCGCCCTAGGTCCCTTTTATCTCACGAGAGTTTAGAGGACTGTCGCCCAATGTGATTGAGACGTCCCGATATTTGGATTGAAATCTCGCCTGAGGTCGCTGATATCTCCAGAGATTTGTGGTGAAATCTCGCCCAATGTGATTGTGACCTCAGGAGATTTGGAGTGAAATCTCGCCCAATGTCCATGAGATCTCAAGAGATTTGGACTGAGGTCTGCAAGTTTTGGATGAGAACTCACGAGATTCGGAAAAAAACCTCACCCGATGCCCATGCGATCTCGCGGGATTTCGATTGAAATCTCGCTCAATATCCATGACCTCTCACGAGATTTTGACTAAAGTCTCCAAGGTTTGGATGAGATCTCACGAGACTTGGAGTAAAATATTCTAGAATTCCAAGAGTTCTCGCGATAGTTGCAGTGAAATCTCGCCCAAGGTCCCTGATATCTCACGAGATTTGGAGTGACATCTCGCCCGTGTCATTGATACCTCATGAGATTGGATTGAACTCTCGCCCAAAGTCCATGACATTTCATGAGATTTGGACTGAGGTCTGCAGGGATTGGATGAGATCGCTCGAGATTTGGAGTAAAATCTCGCCCGATGTCCATGAGATCTCACAAGATTGAGATGGAAATCTCGCTCAATATGCATGAGATCTCATGAGATGGGCACTGACGTCTCCA
>NW_027411223.1:0-1020 GCF_003265705.2 Callorhinus ursinus | reverse complement strand
CCTGAGCTGAAATCATGAGTTGGATGCTTAAGCAACTGAGCCACTCAATTGCAATGTTTTTTAATGGTATCTCTGTTACCATGATGAGTGAGCCATATAAAATCAGAAGATAATGTTTAATGGAATGTTTCAGAAAATAGTCTTATTTCTCACGTTCACTTTTGTGAATGGATATAGAATCTGTACTTATTTTAGGATAACTTGTACAGAAAAGTCATTTTACAAACCAGTTGAACTTAGGCATTTCCTTCATTTTCTTTTCCTTTTAGATATATTGTAAATGCATAGAAATATTCAGATCATATGTAGTATATACACCCAAAAGATAGAATTAAGAAATTAAGAATTAAGAAAATTATCTAGGTCCTGCCATTGGATTTTTTTTATGATTTTATTTATTTGACAGAGACACAGGGAGAGAGGGAACACAATCAGGGGGAGTGGGAGAGGGAGAAGCAGGCTTCCCGCCGAGAAAGGAGCCTGATGTGGGGCTTGATCCCAGGACCCTGCCCCCATGACCTGAGCCAAAGGCAACCTCTTATTGACCCATCCACCCCGGCGCCCCTAGTGGATTTTTTAAAAACTTTATTGAGATAGGGCGCCTGGGTGGCTCAGTTGGTTAAGCGACTGCCTTTGGCTCAGGTCATGATCCTGGAGTCCCGGGATGAGTCCCACATCGGGCTTCCTGCTCAGCAGGGAGTCTGCTTCTCCCTCTGACCCTTCCCCTCTCATGTGCTCTCTCTCTCTCATTCTCTCTCTCAAATAAATAAAATCTTAAAAAAAAAAACTTTATTGAGATATAATGCACATACCATACAATTCGCCCATTTAATATGTATAGTTCAATGTTTCTGATGGTATTCATAGAGTTGTGCAACTATCACTGCCATCAAGTAGAGCATTTTCATCACCCTGAAAAGAAACCCTTCGCCCTTGAGCCCCCAGCCTCAGGCAACCACCAGTCTACTTCCCACCTCTATCGAGTTGCCTATTCTGAATATTTCATCTACAGGGAGTCAC
>NW_027411222.1:0-1020 GCF_003265705.2 Callorhinus ursinus | reverse complement strand
GTACGGCAACACTATAGATTTGTTCTTAGATTTAAACAAACGTATGACATCTTCCTTAGGCTTGCTCATCTCATCCATTTCCATACATCGTTCTTCATGTCACGACGGTAGGCACATTCGACACGGAGAGTTAAGTCTAGTCCATGTCCCTTACGCCTTCAGCCCCACTGCGGAAAACACTTTCATCTCACTGACACCATAGGACAGCTGAGGGAAGCCTACTTCACAAGAGGTTTCTCCAGCACCGTCATAGGGCCCATTCAAGATGCCTTCACTGTTGCATGCTGAAGTGCTTCTCATCCTTACGTGTATGGCTTTCCTGATGGATTTCCTTCTCATAATGAAAACCTTGACACGTTCCATCTGCTCTCTCTCCTACTCTTGAAAACACTTCTCACGGAACAAGATTCGAATGGGGACAGATATTCTACACTATGTATGTCTGTGGGCGAGGCACGGGGCACATTCCTTGCGATTTCACACTTACGTTGGAAAAGTCTACCATGTTCATGGAAGATGTTAGTAGAAACACGGTTTCTGTGCAGTGGTGTTTCATCAGACTGAAGAGTACTCCCTTTGTTTAGGATTGAACACATACGTTTTGTGACTATGAATTCCTCGCGAGCCCAGATGGGAGCTCGAAGCCGCGTTTGAGATAGACTTGGTTCGCAGGGATTCGTGTATGCCTTTCCTCTACTGACACGCATACTTTGTAAGACGCTTCTATCTTCGTGACCCATGCATGGTGTTCGTTTTGAAAACCCCTCCATAAGAAGTTGTTCCGGGAGTAAGGTAGATCACATTTCCCCTCTGCTTTCTTTCACAATTTGCCTCAAGGCGCTTCGTTTCTTAGCAGAGGAGATGGTAGTCGAAGGAACGCACCTCCACAGCGTTGTTTTGTAGAACTCAGTGTATAGGACGTTCCTTACGCTTCCTCCGATTTCCAGACACACACCTCTATAGGGGACAACTTGTGAGTTGGTGGTAACATTCGACCCACATTTTCTTCACAATGTAGCC
>NW_027411221.1:0-1020 GCF_003265705.2 Callorhinus ursinus | reverse complement strand
TTTATTTTTGTATTTGTTTTAGTGGTTGCTCTAGATGTCACAACATTCATCTTTAAATCATTACAGACAGTTTCAAATAATATTTTACTTCTTCACAAACCATGTAAATATAACCATATAATATAACCATCTATTCCCCATAACACTCTGTGCTTTTATTGTCATATATTTTACTTCTGCATATGTTACCAACCTTTCAGTACTGTGTTATTTGTGCTTTGAACAGTCAAGAGTCTGGTATCATTTCCCATAACCCTAAACAATGTCTTCTAGCCTACTTTTGGGAGTGTGTATCTGCTGGATATGCAGTATTTCAGCTTTTACCCAAAAATAGCTTCCATATGTCTTAATTTTTTAAAATGATTTTATTTGAGAGAGAGAGATAGCAAGAGAGAGCATGAGCAGGGGAAGAGGGAGGGGCGGAGAAAGAGGGAGAAGCAAACTCCCTGCTGAGCAGGGAGCCCAATGCAGGGCTTGATCCCGGGACCCTGGGATCAAGACCCGAGCTGAAGGCAGATGCCTCCCTGCCTAAGCCACCCAGGCACCCCTTGTATTTCTTAATTTTGAAATGTGGCCCTTCATAGCTTCTGTTGAGATGTCAACTTCCACTCTTTTCAGTGTTTCACTGTATATATCTTCTCCGCATGGATACTTTTAAGACTTTCTATGTTTGATTTCGGCAGTCGGATTATGATGTGCCCGGATATAGTTCTCTTCCTGTTCACACAGCTCAGGATTAGCAGAGATCTTTGGATCTCCAGGTTGATGTCCTTCATCGCTTTTAGTAATTGCCAACTATGATTTCAAATACTGTTCTATTAGACTGTTTGGTATTCACTCATCTTTCTAGAACATTCTCCTCCAGTTTTAAAAATTGCTTTTTTTTCCACTTTGTGCTTCGGTGTGAATGGTTTATTATATCCTCTCTACACTGATCCTTTCTTCTGCTGTGTTGTCTTTTTAAGCCTGTTGAATCAACTATTAATATCTTGTATGGTGTTTTCCAGTTATTGCATTTCT
>NW_027411220.1:0-1020 GCF_003265705.2 Callorhinus ursinus | reverse complement strand
AGGTGGTATCTCATTGAGGTTTTGATTTGGATTTCCCTGATGCCGAGCGATGTTGAGCACTTTTTCATGTGCCTGTTGGTCATTTGGATGTCTTCTTGGGAAAAATGTCTGTTCATGTCTCCTGCCCATTTCTTGGATTATTTGTTCTTTGGGTGTTGAGTTTGAGAAGTTCTTTATAGATTTTGGATACTAGCCCTTTATCTGATACGTCATTTGCAAATATTTTCTCCCATTCTGTCGGTTGTCTTTTGGTTTTGTGGACTGTTTCTTTTGCTGTACAAAAGCTTTCTATCTTGATGAAATCCCAACAGTGCATATTTGCCCTGGCTTCCCGTGCCTTTGGTGATGTTTCTAGGAAGAAGTTGCTGCGGCTGAGGTCGAAGAGGTTGCTACCTGTGTTCTCCTTTAGGATTTTGATGGACTCCTGTCTCACGTTTAGGTCTTTCAACCATTTGGAGTCTATTTTTGTGTGTGGTGTAAGGAAATGGTCCAGTTTCATTCTTCTGTATGTGGCTGTCCAATTTTCCCAACACCATTTGTTGAAGAGACTGTCTTTTTTCCATTGGACATTCTTTCCTGCTTTGTCAAAGATAACTTGACCATAGAGTTGAGGGTCCATTTCTGGGCTCTCGATTCTGTTCCATTGATCTATGTGTCTGTTTTTGTGCCATTAGCATACGGTCTTGATGATGACAGCTTTGTAATAGAGCTGGAAGTCCGGAATTGTGATGCCGCCAGCTTTGCTTTTCTTTTTCAATATTCCTCTGGCTATTTGGGGTCTCTTCTGGTTCCATACAAATTTAAGGATTATTTGTTCCATGTCTTTGAAAAGAGTGGATGGTATTTTGATGGGGATTGCATTGAATGTATAGATTGCTCGAGGTAGCATTGACATCTTCACGATGTTTGTTCTTCCAATCCATGAGCATGGAACGTTTTTCCATTTCTTTGTGTCTTCTTCAATTTCTTTCCTGAGTATTTTATAGTTTTCTGAGTACAGATCCTTTGCCTCTTTGGTTA
>NW_027411219.1:0-1020 GCF_003265705.2 Callorhinus ursinus | reverse complement strand
CACACGGAAGCACAGGAAGGACAGGCACCGACGCTCACACGCACGCTTTCACTCCAGCTCTGGCCGACACAGTCAATTCTGTGCATGAATTCCTCATCAGGAATCCATCTAAAACTAACATTTTCTTTGGTTAAAAGCTACTGAAATCACAGTTAATAGGAAAGATGCAAAAGCAAAACAGAAATGAACACATTTTACTTTAGATTTGTAAGAAGATCTTAAATTCTGAGACTATCGCTGCTCAAGTGAATTTCAACCCAAGATGGGAGTGAAACTGAAGAGGTTCAGGGCAACCTCGTGAAGCTGGGGGTAGAAAAAGTGGCCAGAAATAAACACACTGAAATCGTAAGTATAGTTGTGTTTTTAGGATGAGCCAGTATTTTCTCTATGCTCTAAAATTTCTGTAATGCTCTACTGCTTTTATTGGAAACTGGGAAAAGTAAGGAGCAGTCTGTCACTCAGACTTCCAGGATGCCCACAGCCTAAGGGGTCTCCGGCTCACGTGCACAGGGAACACCATACAATCACAGTGACCATTATAGCCAAGTCTGTAACTGTGAAAAATGAGAAGAAACCTCAAAGTCTCTTTTTCTGGAAAGAAGGACATGTTCATTCAATGGAGTACTTCAGAGAAGTGAAAAGTGAATGTGTCACCATGGATCCATTTTAGAAATCAATGTTAAGCCAAAAAAGCATGATACAACAGGAAACGTACAGTAAGATAATCTTTACATAGATTTTTTAAAGCATGCAAACAATACTATTATTTTAGTGACACAAACATAAGTAGTAAAATTATTAGGAGATGTAACAACTGAATTTCAGACGCAGACCAGAAGTTGCCTGCGGGGGAAGAAAGGTGCGAGGAACAAAGCCAACAGTCTCTGTCCTCTCTCCAGAGCCGTCCGGCCTGAACCAGCTGTGCTGTCCTGTGACAAGTGGGGTCCGAGCCTCAGTGTCCTTTGTGTGCTGTGACACCCACAGACACAGACCGCTCCCTCTCCCGCTCAGGAGGAAATG
>NW_027411218.1:0-1020 GCF_003265705.2 Callorhinus ursinus | reverse complement strand
ATCAAACCATTTGAACACCTATGAAATCAACAGGAGATCAAAGAAAAGAACAGCAAGAACTCTCTGAACAGAAAAGCGACCACTTTCTGGAAGGTAGGACGTGCAGAGAAGTGAATCCGAGGTGATATTCGGGAGGAGAGATGGCGGGGGAGAGGGCCTCCGTCGGCCGCTTCTGGCAAGTGATAGAGCCACGGAGCACAAAATCGGAACTTTTAGAAGTTGGCTTCGCCGAGGGATGTCGCTCCAGTGGCTACGCGGGGGGTGTAACCCTCATGGGACAGTGTGGTCTCAGGACCCTCGGGGTCACAGAAAGACTGGGGGTGCCTGAGTGCGGCAGAGCTCCCAGGTATCGGAGCGGGGAAGCCGGCTGCAGAGACGGAGCCGAGGCGCGGGCTCTCAGCTTGGGGTTGCCATAGACCATGATCCGCAGGGCAGTCGGGCCACTGCTCCTGCAGCAGGGACCCAACAAGCAGCAGAACTGGGGAGACTCTCCTTCCTCCCCCGGGAGGAGCGGCGCGGGAGCGCACCGCAGGGATCTGCTGAGTTTGGAGACTCCATGCGGGGTCGGGTGCCAGAGATAGAAACGCGCGGTCACAGGCCGGGTGAGCACGGAGTGCGGCCAGACACCGGGGGGACGGGAGTGATTGACTGCTTTTCTCTGGGGGTGTACGGAGGAGTGGGGCCCCAAGGTCTCGGCTCCTCTGGGGTGGAGATTGGGAGGCCGCCATTTTCACTCTCGTCCTCCAAAGCTGTACGGAAAGCTTGCAGGGAACAAAAGCTCCCGAGAGCAAACCCAAGCAGATTACTTAGCCCGGACGGGCAAGGGTGGGGCAGTTCCGTCTCCGGCAAAGACAGTTGGGAACCACGGCAATAGGCCCCTCCCCCAGAAGATCAGCACGAACAGCCAGCCAAGACCAAGTTTACCGATCAAAGAGAACGGCAGAACTCCAGAGCTAGGGGAATACCGCACATAGAATCCATGGCTTTTTTACCATGATTTTTTAGTCTTTCAAAGTTAAT
>NW_027411217.1:0-1020 GCF_003265705.2 Callorhinus ursinus | reverse complement strand
CCCAACCCCACCCAGATTCTCAGGCTGATCCACACTTGCTTCATGAACAGGCCCAAATCAGTTTTAGGGGGTTATTTTCTCCGCAGAGCTGCTCAGCTCTGCACTGCGGCCCACACGCCCATGGAGGTGGCCCTGCCTCCTGAGGACGCACAGGTTGCTGACTCCCACACCTCTTGCATACATCACCCAACACCATGGTGGCGTTTGTTTTTATTTTTGCTAAATTTTATTTTAATCCAAGGACTTTGATTCATACCAAATATCATTGTAGAAAGAATAGCAGAATCCAAAGTCTGGGTGATCAATATTACTCAGGCAGCAAACTCGTCAATCACAGGATTATTTTAAAGCAGGTCCCAGTTGTGTTGCATAGTTGGGACATCTTTTTGGGTTTTTTTTTTTTTGACACTGTTCTTAAATATATAGTTTTGCAACAAACCTTTGATTTATATCAAATATAATTAAAAATTAACAAATGAGTACATTGTGTCAAAAAGTACGAAGATATACATTTCATGCACATACTTGTATATATGTATATATGTATATATTTTACATGCACACATAACCTATTCAAACTACAGCCACTGCTTGGTCTAGATGCAGACAACTGGTTAATGCATTTCAAATTTCACAACTCACTATGAGATCTCAGTGGAAACATATGATAGCTGAGAAGAGACTATACAGAAACAAAACGCAAAGTCAGGAAAACAAGACACAGTATCTCTTCCCCCACTCCCTGTAGTTTTCACCAATTCCAGTGTCTAGAAGAATCCAGACAGATTGGTGAGGCTGCGTGTGGCTAGAACAGTGATTCTCCACCCATCATGGCCTGGGAAGCAGCTGTGGTTCTGCACAGAATGGATACATTCTCAATAACATGGGCAGAGATGAAACATCAGTATCAAAATACACATCCTTCTGTTTTGCAATAGGAACAGAGCTATCTCATGCAGAGTCTGAGATACCATTCCAGTTGTTATTTCCTATTGCGGTAAAATACTCTGTAATCTAAAA
>NW_027411216.1:0-1020 GCF_003265705.2 Callorhinus ursinus | reverse complement strand
TTTATTTTTGTATTTGTTTTAGTGGTTGCTCTAGATGTCACAACATTCATCTTTAAATCATTACAGACAGTTTCAAATAATATTTTACTTCTTCACAAACCATGTAAATATAACCATATAATATAACCATCTATTCCCCATAACACTCTGTGCTTTTATTGTCATATATTTTACTTCTGCATATGTTACCAACCTTTCAGTACTGTGTTATTTGTGCTTTGAACAGTCAAGAGTCTGGTATCATTTCCCATAACCCTAAACAATGTCTTCTAGCCTACTTTTGGGAGTGTGTATCTGCTGGATATGCAGTATTTCAGCTTTTACCCAAAAATAGCTTCCATATGTCTTAATTTTTTAAAATGATTTTATTTGAGAGAGAGAGATAGCAAGAGAGAGCATGAGCAGGGGAAGAGGGAGGGGCGGAGAAAGAGGGAGAAGCAAACTCCCTGCTGAGCAGGGAGCCCAATGCAGGGCTTGATCCCGGGACCCTGGGATCAAGACCCGAGCTGAAGGCAGATGCCTCCCTGCCTAAGCCACCCAGGCACCCCTTGTATTTCTTAATTTTGAAATGTGGCCCTTCATAGCTTCTGTTGAGATGTCAACTTCCACTCTTTTCAGTGTTTCACTGTATATATCTTCTCCGCATGGATACTTTTAAGACTTTCTATGTTTGATTTCGGCAGTCGGATTATGATGTGCCCGGATATAGTTCTCTTCCTGTTCACACAGCTCAGGATTAGCAGAGATCTTTGGATCTCCAGGTTGATGTCCTTCATCGCTTTTAGTAATTGCCAACTATGATTTCAAATACTGTTCTATTAGACTGTTTGGTATTCACTCATCTTTCTAGAACATTCTCCTCCAGTTTTAAAAATTGCTTTTTTTTCCACTTTGTGCTTCGGTGTGAATGGTTTATTATATCCTCTCTACACTGATCCTTTCTTCTGCTGTGTTGTCTTTTTAAGCCTGTTGAATCAACTATTAATATCTTGTATGGTGTTTTCCAGTTATTGCATTTCT
>NW_027411215.1:0-1020 GCF_003265705.2 Callorhinus ursinus | reverse complement strand
GATATATTTTGAAGGAAGACCTGACAAGATCTGCTGACAGATTAGATATGACATGTATGAAAAAGAAAAAGACATGAGTCAAAGATGATACCAAGTTTTCTGGCAGAGCAACTGGGAGAACTGTCATTAACTCAATTAGGAAAGACAAGAAGGGCAGGTATAAGAAAGAATATCAGTAGTTCGATTTTGGACATGTTAAGTTCATAAGACCCAAGAGCTATCCCAAAGAGACATCAAATAGGCAGTTTAATATGTAGGTCCGGAATTACACAGAGAGATTTGGGCTGGAGATAGAAACTTGAAGATCATTAGAATACACAAGATAGTAAAAGTCAAGAGAAGGAAAATCAAGGACTGATTCCTGGAAGATGTCAATGTGTAAGTAAGAGGTGGGGGATGAGGAGAAAGCAGCAAATCAGGCTGAGATGTACAGACTAGGAAGGCAGGGGGAAAACCAGGGGAGTGAGTGAGATCCTGGAAGCTCAGTGAAGACAGAATTTTGGAGGAGAGAGTTCTCCGTTGGGTCAAATATTGCTGATAGGTTAAATAAAATGAGATCTAAGAAATTATGTCTAGATTTATTAAAATGAAAGTCAGTGGAAACCTTTGTAAAATCAATTCTGCAGTAGTGGGAGTGAAAATTACTAGACAGAATTCAAGAGTGAATGGGAGGTAAATCCGGATCAGTGAGTGTACATGGTTCTTTTAAGGATTTCATAGCTAAGAGGAAAGATCATAGATGCTTTAATTTTCTTGTTTGGTTCAATCCTTACACAATGATGACGTAGTATTTTTGTAATATATTTTGTAATATAGTTTTTTAAATTACATACATGTAGCACTAAATGTTTTTTAAAACAATGCCAGACCAAGGGGGAACCTGGGTGGCTCAGTCGGTTAAACCTCTTGATTTTGGCTCAGGTCATGATCTCTCGGTTGTGCGATCGAGCCCTGCCTGGGGCTCTGCTCTCAGTGCCAAGTCCGCTTGTCCCTCTCCCTCACCACGCACTCTCTCTCTCT
>NW_027411214.1:0-1020 GCF_003265705.2 Callorhinus ursinus | reverse complement strand
ATAAACAAACACGTGTGTGGGCACCTCAAGAAGGAGTCCCAGGCAGGATTTTATGTCAGCACCCCTCCTCCACAAGTCCCTATGAAGCGCTCCTTTCTTCCCTCCTAGGGTCATGTGGTGGGCTTGCCTTAATGAAGGGGACCCTGGAGATAGTGAGACACATTCACCCCCTCCCCACAGCCCCCAAACCAGGATGGACCACAGAGAGTGTGTCACATCTCAGAACAAAAGCTGACATGCAGCCCTTTCGAGCACACAGGGAGGTGCCTGAGCCAGAAACAAGCTACTCTGCCTGCCTTGGAGCCTGGAGCCTAGAGAACTGCAGTCCTGTGAGCCACGGGGCAGGTGGAGGCACTCACTCTGGCCAGTTGAGTTCCTTGGGTCCCTGAGTAGCACACACTCTGTCCCCCTGCCCTGCCCTGCCCCCGCCCCCGGCCCCGATTCCACAGACCCGGCAGTCAACAAGGTGAGCAGATGCAAAGCCTATGGCCAGCACACCGAAAAAGGCCCTGCTGGACACCTTCTGTCCTCCCAGACTCTTGGCTGCAGCTTTACCAGAGGCCTTCTGGCCACCCCCAGGGATCTGAGCTGAGGTGGTCAAGGCCAGCCTCACCTGGGGCTCTCAGGCTGACCTCCCTCATGGACTTCCCTTCCATCTGTCCCGAGGCCCAGGAACCCTTAGGGAAGGAAGGAGAAAGAGGGGAGAAGAAGCAGGGAAGGCCCACTGAGGGGAAGCCAGCACGAGCTGGGGTCGGAGGGGGTGGCCCTCTGGGTTGGCACACACCCTGTACCTTCTGAATGGAGGAGCCTCTGAGCGTGCGCTGACTCCCCAAACAACACACCTGAACAACAGCATCAAGGCTTGCACAAACGTCCTGAAGTTGTTGTGCCGGTTGATGCTGGTGTCATCATCCAGGGCAATATTTCCAAAAACCTGAAATGAGAAAGAAGGCTGCAAGGCAGGTCCTGTTGGGCCCTCATGAGCTGTGGCCAGGTAGAAGAGGATGTGTGCACGTGAGG
>NW_027411213.1:0-1020 GCF_003265705.2 Callorhinus ursinus | reverse complement strand
TGAATAGGGATCAAACCATTCTGAACACCTACGAACTCAACAGGAGATCGAACAGGAGAGTAGCAACAACTCTCTGAACAGAGAAGCAACCACTTACTGGAAGGTAGGGCGTGCGGAGAAGTGAATCCGAGGCGATATTCGGGAGGATAGACGGCGGGGGAGGGGCCTCCGTCGGCCGCTTCTGGCAAGTGATAGAGCCGCGGAGCACAAAATTGGACCTTTTAGAAGTCGGCTCGGCGAAGGGACGTCGCTGCAGTGGCTAAGCGGGGGGTGGAATCCTCCCGGGACAGTGTGGTCTCAGGACCGTTGGGGTCACGGAGAGACCAGGGGTGCCTGAGTGTGCCAGAGCTCCCAGGTATCAGAGCGGGGAAGCCGGCTGCAGAGACGGAGCAGAGTCGCGGGCTCTCAGCTCGTGGTGGCCATAAACTGTGATCTGCGGCCCAGTCGGGGCACGGCTCCCCCAGCAGGGACCCAACAAGCAGCAGATCCGGGGAGACTCCCCTTCCTTCCCGGGGAGGAGCGGTGCGGGAACGCACTGCAGGGATCTGCTGGGTTTGGAGACTCCGTGCGGGGTCGGGTGCCAGAGATAGCAACGCTCGATCACAGGCCGGGTGAGCACGGAGTGCGGCCGGAGACCGGGGACACGGGAGTGACTGCTTTTCTCTGGGGGCACACTGAGGAGCGGGGCCCCGAGTTCTCAGCTCCTCCGGGCGGAATTGGGAGGCCTCCATTTCTGCCCTGGTCCTCCAAAGCTGTACCGAGAGCTTACGGGGAACAAAAGCTCCTGAGAGCAAACCAGAGCAGCTTCCTTAGCCCGGACCCACAAGGGCGGGGCAATTCCGCCTCCAGCAAAGACATTTGGAAACCACAGCAACAGTCCCCTCCCACAGAAGATCAGCACAAACAGCCAGCAAGCCAAGACCAAGTTGATCGATCAAGGAGAACGGGAGAACTCCAGCGCTAGGGGAATACTGCACATAGATTCATGGCTTTTTTTTTTTTTTTTACCATGATTCATTA
>NW_027411212.1:0-1020 GCF_003265705.2 Callorhinus ursinus | reverse complement strand
GCGGCTGAGGTCGAAGAGGTTGCTACCTGTGTTCTCCTTTAGGATTTGGATGGACTCCTGTCTCACGTTTAGGTCTTTCAACCATGTGGAGTCTATTTTTGTGTGTGGTGTAAGGAAATGGTCCAGTTTCATTCTTCTGCATGTGGCTGTCCAATTTTCCCAACACCATTTGTTGAAGAGATTGTCTTTTTTCCATTGGACATTCTTTCCTGCTTTGTCAAAGATAAGTTGACCATAGAGTTGAGGGTCCATTTCTGGGCTCTCGATTCTGTTCCATTGATCTATGTGTCTGTTTTTGTGCCAGTACCATACTGTCTTGATGATGACAGCTTTGTAATAGAGCTGGAAGTCCGGAATTGTGATGCCGCCAGCTTTGCTTTTCCTTTTCAATATTCCTCTGGCTATTCGGGGTCTCTTCTGGTTCCATACAAATTTTAGGATTATTTGTTCCATTTCTTTGAAAAAAGTGGATGGTATTTTGATGGGGATTGCATTGAATGTGTAGATTGCTCTAGGTAGCATTGACATCTTCACAATGTTGGTTCTCCCAATCCATGAGCATGGAACGTTTTTCCATTTCTTTGTGTCTTCTTCAATTTCTTTCATGAGTATTTTATAGTTTTCTGAGTACAGATCCTTTGCCTCTTTGGTTAGATTTATTCCTAGGTATCTAATGGTTTTGGGTGCAATTGTAAATGGGATAGACTCCTTGATTTGTCTCTCTTCTGTCTTGTTGTTGGTGTATAGGAATGCCACTGATTTCTGTGCATTGATTTTATATCCTGCTACTTGACTGAATTCCTGTATGAGTTCTAGCAGTTTTGGGGTGGAGTCTTTTGGGTTTTCCACATAAAGTATCATATCATCTGCAAAGAGTGAGAGTTTGACTTCCTCTTTGCCGATTTGGATGCCTTTGATTTCTTTTTGTTGTCTGATTGCTGTGGCTAGGACTTCTAATACTATGTTGAATAGCAGTGGTGAGAGTGGACATCCCTGCCGCGTTCCTGACCTTAGGGGAAA
>NW_027411211.1:0-1020 GCF_003265705.2 Callorhinus ursinus | reverse complement strand
TGTAGTGAAAACACAAGAGGCCAGAATTGTTAAATATTTTTCTAAGTTATTTATAGTCAATAATTTTATGCTTTCGGGAAAAATTACCACACATTGGAGAAACTAAAACTTCTAATCTTTTTCTCTGAACTACCCTATATTGTAAGAAGAAAAAATAAACATACAAACAAACCATTAGTGGGAAAGTGAGTCTAGTACAATATAGCCAGTAGTAAATGCCAAACAACCTGAAATTTATTTTATTTTTCAATTTTTATATTTTTTGAAGATTTTATTTATTTTAGAGACAGATAGAGAAAGAGAGAGCTCAAGCATGAGTCGGGGGCAGAGGGAGAGGGAGAAGCAGACTCCCTGCTGAGCAGGGAGCCGGGATTCTGGGGCTAGATCCCAGGAAACTGGGGTCATGACTTGAGCTGAAGGCAGACATTTAATGGACTGAATCACCCAGGTGTCGCAACAATTTGAAATTTAAATCACAAAGAATATGAGTTAATCTAGGAGAGACTCTGTGTGGTTGTTTTGTTTTGTTTAGACTAAGACAAGGTTCTGAAACTAAAACAAGAATTTTCAAGAATCATTTTAATTATTTAATATATTTTTTTAAAAACCAAATCTATTTTTAACTCATTACTTTCTTTGGAATATTGTGAAAAAATTATCAGGTAATAATTTTATTTTTGAGATTGTAAGATTGCAAAACCTAGGGAGCTGGAATGTTTTGAAGTTGTGGGATGTAATGGTTCTGCCAGAGATAGAATCTATGCATTATAAAACATGCAGTCAAGGTCTGGTCTCAGGAATTCAGCTGAATAGGGATCAAACCATTCTGAATACCTACGAACTCAACAGGAGATCAAAGAGGAGAGTAGCAACACTTCTCTGAACAGAGAAGCGACCACTTACTGGAAGAGTAAGAGAAGTGAATCCGAGGCGACATTCAGGAGGATAGACGGTGGGGGAGGGGCCTCCGCCAGCCGCTTATGCCAAGTGATAGAGTCGGGGAGCACAAAATCGGAACTG
>NW_027411210.1:0-1020 GCF_003265705.2 Callorhinus ursinus | reverse complement strand
TGGATGGTATTTTGATGGGGATTGCATTGAATGTGTAGATTGCTCTAGGTAGCATTGGCAGCTTCACAATGTTGGTTCTCCCAATCCAGGAGCATGGAACGTTTATCCATTTCTTTGTGTCTTCTTCAATTTCTTTCCTGAGTGTTTTATAGTTTTCTGAGTACAGATCCTTTGCCTCTTTGGTTAAATTTATCCCTAGGTATCTTATGGTTTTGGGTGCAATTGTAAGTGGGATCGACTCCTTCATTTGTCTCTCTTCTGTCTTGTTGTGGGTGTATCGGAATGCCACTGATTTCTGTGCCTTGATTTTATATCCTGCTACTTGACTGAATTCCTGTATGAGTTCTAGCAGTTTTGGGGTGGAGTCTTTTGGGTTTTCCTCATACACTATCATATCATCTGCAAAGAGGGAGAATTTGGCTTCCTCTTTGCCGATTCGGATGCCTTTGATTTCTTTTTGTTGTCTGATTGCTGTGGCTAGGATTTCTAATACTATGTTGAATAGCAGTGGTGAGAGTGGACATCCCTGCCGCGTTCCTGACCTTCGGGGAAAAGCTCTCAGCTTTTCCCCTTTGAGAATGATATTCTCTGTAGGTTTTTCATAGATGGCTTTTATGATATTGAGGTATGTACCCTCTATCCTTATACTCTGAAGAGTTTTAGTCAAGAAAGATCCTGCACTTTGTTAAAGGCTTTTTCTGCATCTATTGAGAGGATCATAGGAGTCTTGTTCTTTCTTTTGTTAATGTATTGTATCACACTGACTGATTTGCGGATGTTGAACCATCCTTGCAGCCCAGGGATAAATCCCATTTGGTCATGGTGAATAATCCTGTTCATGTCCTGTTGGATCCTATTGGCTAGTATTTTGGTGAGAATTTTTGCATCCATGTTCATCAAGGATATTGGTCTGTAATTCTCCTTTTTGATGGGGTCTTTGTCTGGTTTGGGGCTCAAGGTAATGCTGGCCTCCAAAAAATGAGTTTGGAAGGTTTCCTTCCATTTCCATTTTTTGGAACA
>NW_027411209.1:0-1020 GCF_003265705.2 Callorhinus ursinus | reverse complement strand
ATGGATAGAATTAATAAGCTGTCATATTCTCAGTTTAAACATTTCCTTTAGTAAAATCTTATTAAACTGATTGCTTTTTTCAGCAGATAATATTAACAAAATTCAAAATATTGTGCTTTTTTCATCCAGAATGGTAGGTGTGAGATCCATACAGTAGTGTAGAAAGAGCAAGAGATCTTGGATCTAATCCATTGTCCATTATTTGTAAGTTTTGGAATTTGTGTGGCATTTATTTAACCACTTTTAAAAATTTTAATAAAAGAATTTGGTTTCTGATTGAATTAAACAAGGGATCTCAAAGTTCTTTTCTGCTCCAAAATTCTGTGTTTACTTGTTATTCTTGGTGCATTAAAATACACTTTTGCTTATTTTGAATAAATCTTAATTTCAGAATCTTACAAATGTATGTCTACCCTGCTTGAGTATTTTGTTAAAGAGATCTTTATTTAGACCAGTAGAAACAGGAAGAGAGGTCCTTTTAATTTAACACAATTCTTTGAGAAGATATAAAACTGGTACATTTTTTCCTAAGTGATTTTTTTTTCCTTTCAGCGTGTAAATTGAAAGTAGCAGGTATTGAATAGTATAATAGGAGCTTAACAAAGTGAGGCTTTGCAATGATTTCATTATGTTTAATATGTTTTTAGGACACTATGTTTTTTTAAAAAAGATTTTATTTATTTATTGACAGCGAGAGAGAGAGAGAGAGAGACAGACACAAGCAGGGGGAGTGGCAGGCAGAGGGAGAAGCAGACGCCTTGCTGAGCAGAGAGCCCGATGCGATGCGGGACTCGATCCCAGGACCCTGGGATCATGACCTGAGCTGAAGGCAGATGCTTACTGACTGAGCCGCCCAGGCGCCCGTAAGGTACTATCCTATTTGAGTAGAGTGCACTTTCTAAATGTATCAAAGAATATAATGGGCAGGGTATAGAAAAGGGAGAAAAAAGAATAAGCATGATGGTTTTGTGAACTATCCTAGAGGCCCACTATAGAATGTGTACTGGAGCAGTTATATTT
>NW_027411208.1:440-1021 GCF_003265705.2 Callorhinus ursinus | reverse complement strand
TATTCCTCTGGCTATTCGGGGTCTCTTCTGGTTCCATACAAATTTTAAGATTATTTGTTCCATTTCTTTGAAAAAAGTGGATGGTATTTTGATGGGGATTGCATTGAATGTGTAGATTGCTCTAGGTAGCATTGACATCTTCACAATGTTGATTCTCCCAATCCATGAGCATGGAACGTTTTTCCATTTCTTTGTGTCTTCTTCAATTTCTTTCATGAGTATTTTATAGTTTTCTGAGTACAGATCCTTTGCCTCTTTGGTTAGATTTATTCCTAGGTATCTAATGGTTTTGGGTGCAATTGTAAATGGGATAGACTCCTTGATTTGTCTCTCTTCTGTCTTGTTGTTGGTGTATAGGAATGCCACTGATTTCTGTGCATTGATTTTATATCCTGCTACTTGACTGAATTCCTGTATGAGTTCTAGCAGTTTTGGGGTGGAGTCTTTTGGGTTTTCCACATACAGTATCATATCATCTGCAAAGAGTGAGAGTTTGACTTCCTCTTTGCCGATTTGGATGCCTTTGATTTCTTTTTGTTGTCTGATTGCTGTGGCTAGGACTTCTAATACTATGTTGAATA
>NW_027411208.1:0-340 GCF_003265705.2 Callorhinus ursinus | reverse complement strand
GCTGTAGGTTTTTCATAGATGGCTTTTATGATATTGAGGTAGGTACCCTCTATCCCTATACTCTGAAGAGTTTTGATCAAGAAAGGATGCTGTACTTTGTCAAATGCTTTTTCTGCATCTATTGAGAGGATCATATGATTCTTGTTCTTTCTTTTGTTAATGTATTGTATCACGTTGATTGATTTGCGGATGTTGAACCAGCCTTGCAGCCCAGGAATAAATCCCACTTGGTCATGGTGAATAATCCTTTTAATGTACTGTTGGATCCTATTGGCTAGTATTTTGGTGAGAATTTTTGCATCCATATTCATCAAGGATATTGGTCTGTAATTCTCCTTTT
>NW_027411207.1:0-1021 GCF_003265705.2 Callorhinus ursinus | reverse complement strand
CAGACGTATCAAAAAGAAAAGAGAAATGACCCAAATCAACAAAATCATGAATGAAAGAGGAGAGATCACAACCAACACCAAAGAAACACAAACAATTATAAGAACATATTATGAGCAACTCTATGCCAGCAAATTAGATAACCTGGAAGAATTGGGTGCATTCCTTGAGATGTATCAACTACCAAAATTGAACCAGGAAGAAATAGAAAACGTGAACACACCTATAACACCTAAGGATATTGAAGCAGTCATTAAAATCTCCCAAGAAACACAAGCCCTGGCCCAGATGGCTTCCTAGGGGAATTCTATCAGACTTTTAAAGAAAAATTAATATGTATTGTCCTGAAACTGTTCCAAAAAATAGAAATAGAAGGAAAAATTCCAAACTCATTTTATGAGGCCACCATTCCCTTGATCCCAAAACCAGACAAAGACCCCATCAAAAAGGAGAATTAGAGACCAATATCCTTGATGAACATGGATGCAAAAATTCTCGCCAAAGTACTAGCCAATAGGATCCAACAGTACATTAAAAGGATTATTCACCATGACCAAGTGGGCTTTATCCCTGGGCTGCAAGACTGGTTCAACATCCGCAAATCAATCAACGTGAAACAATACATTAACCAATGAAAGAACAAGAATCATATGATCCTCTCAATAGATGCAGAAAAAGCATTTGACAAAGTACAGCATGCCTCCTTGATCAAAACTCTTCAGAGTATAGGGATAGAGGGTACCTACCTCAATATCATAAAAGCCATCTGTGAAAAACCTACAGCGAATATCATTCTCATGGGGAAAAGCTGAGAGCTTTCCCCCTAAGGTCAGGAACGCGGCAGGGATGTCCACTCTCACCACTGCTATTCAACATAGTATTAGAAGTCCTAGCCACAGTTATCAGACAACAAAAAGAAATCAAAGGCATCGAAATTGGCAAAGAGGAAGTCAAACTCTCACTCTTTGCAGATGATATGATAGTGTATGTGGAAAACCCAAAAGACTCCACCCCAAAACTGCT
>NW_027411206.1:0-1021 GCF_003265705.2 Callorhinus ursinus | reverse complement strand
ACGGAATACACATTCTTCTCTAGTGCCCATGGAACATTCTCCAGAATTGATCACATCCTAGGTCACAAATCAGGTCTCAATCGGTACCAAAAGATTGGGATCATTCCCTGCATATTTTCAGACCACAATGTTTTGAAACTAGAACTCAACCACAAGAGGAAACTCGGAAAGAACTCAAATACATGGAGGCTAAAGAGCATCCTACTAAAGAATGAATGGGTCAACCAAGAAATTAAAGAAGAATTTAAAAAATTCATGGAAACCAATGAAAATGAAAACACAACTGTTCAAAATCTTTGGGATACAGCAAAGGCGGTCCTGAGAGGAAAGTATATAGCAATACAAGCCTTTCTCAAGAAACAAGAAAGGTCTCAAATACACAACCTAACCCTACACCTAAAGGAGCTGGAGAAAGAACAGCAAATAAAGCCTAAACCCAGCAGGAGAAGAGAAATCATAAAGATCAGAGCAGAAATCAATGAACTAGAAACCAAAAGAACACTAGAACAGATCAACGAAACTAGGAGCTGGTTCTTTGAAAGAATTAACAAGATTGATAAACCCCTGGCCAGACTGATCAAAAAGAAAAGAGAAATGACCCAAATCAACAAAATCATGAATGAAAGAGGAGAGATCACAACCAACACCAAAGAAATACAAACAATTATAAGAACATATTATGAGCAACTCTATGCCAGCAAATTAGATAACCTGGAAGAAATGGGTGCATTCCTAGAGATGTATCAACTACCAAAATTGAACCAGGAAGAAATAGAAAACCTGAACAGACCTATAACCACTAAGGAAATTGAAACAGTCATCAAAAATCTCCCAAGAAACAAAAGCCCAGGGCCAGATGGCTTCCCAGGGGAATTCTATCAGACATTTCAAGAAGAATTAATACCTATTCTCCTGAAACTGTTCCAAAAAATAGAAATGGAAGGGAAACTTCCAAACTCATTTTATGAGGCCACCATTACCTTGATCCCAAAACCAGACAAAGACCCCATCAAAAAAGAGA
>NW_027411205.1:0-1021 GCF_003265705.2 Callorhinus ursinus | reverse complement strand
TCTTTATTTTCTTGTTGATCTCTTGCTTAGATGATCTCTGCATTTCAGTCAGGGGGGTGTTAAAGTCCCCCACTATGATTGTATTGTTGTCAATGTGTTTCTTCGCTTTTGTTATTAATTACCTGATATAATTGGCTGCTCCCCGGTTAGGGGCATAAATATGTACATTTGTTCGATCTTCTTGTTGGATAGACCCGTTAAGGAGGATATAGTGTCCTTCCTCGTCTCTTATTACAGTCTTCGTTCTAAAATCTAGATTGTCTGATCTAAGGATGGCCACCCCAGCTTTCTTTTGGTGTCCATTAGCATGGTAAATGGTTTTCCACCCCCGCACTTTCAATCTGGGGTTGTCTTTGGGTCTAAAATGTGTCTCTAGCAGACAGCATATTGATGGGTCTTGTTTTTAATCCAATCTGATAGCCTGTGTCTTTTGATTGGGGCATTTAGCCCATTTACATTCAGGGTAACTATTGAAAGGTATGAATTTAGTGCCATTGTATTGCATGTAAGGTGACTGTTAACTGTATGTTGTCTGTGTTCCTTTCTGATCTTTGCTGCTTTTTGGCTCTCTCTTTGCTTAGAGGACCCCTTTCAATATTTCTTGGCAGGCTGGTTTCGTGTTTCCAAATTCCTTTAGTTTTTGTTTGTCCTGGAAGCTTTTTATCTCTCCTTCTATTTTCAATGACAGCCTAGCTGGATATAGTATTCTTGGCTGCATATTTTTCTCGTTTAGTGCTCTGAAGATATCTTGCCTGTCCTTTCTGGCCTGCCAGGTCTCTGTGGATAGGTCTGTTGCCAATCTAATGTTTCTACCATTGTATGTTACATATCTCTTCTCCCGAGCTGCTTTCAGGATTTTCTCTTTGTCTCTGAGACTCGTAAGTTTTACTATTAGATGTCGGGGTGTTGACCTATTATTATTGATTTTGAGAGGGGTTCTCTGTGCCTCCTGGATTTTGATGCCTGTTTCCTTTCTCACATTAGGGAAGTTCTCTGCTATTATTTGCTCCAAAATACCTTC
>NW_027411204.1:0-1021 GCF_003265705.2 Callorhinus ursinus | reverse complement strand
CAAAATGATAATCTGATGGTATAATAATGGTGTAGTTCAGCAGAGTAAATTCTATACATTAAGAAGACTTCAAAGCATCAACCCCCTAATAGAGGGTTACAAGCATCAGGGCCTCATGATCCCCTGCACCCATCCATGTAACACCTCTATTATACCTGTCAGAAAACCCAACCATTGAGGACGGGACTTTGTTCAGACCTCTAAGCAATAAATAACACTGTAGACGGTCGCCATCCCCTTTTTCCCAACCCTCCCACCCTGACATCCATTCCAACTGAAACCAAAGTCCTCACTGTAATTGACCAATGTGCTGTATTTAGTATTCCAGTTGATAAGGACTGCCACAATCATTTGCTTTGACCTTAGAGAATGGACTGTAATGGCCCACGGTTTCACAGAATGCTTCCTATTTCCAACAAAACTTAATGGCTGACTTGGATGATAAAATGTGTGCTGTGGCTCTCCTTCGTTACAATATGTAGGTGATTGGCATCTCTGCTCCCCCCCTCACACCTCTGCACAGGAAGACAGCATTCCCCTGTGAAAACTGTTGGCCTTCAAAGGGACATCCAGTATCCAAAGAAAAACTCCAGTTGCTCAAACTCAGGTTAGGTATTTAGGACACCTGATCTCAGAACAAGGACGACAGCTGGAAACAGGTAGACCCAAGGCATCCTCAATTTCCCACAACCTTAAGCACCTATGACCAGGCTTTCTTGGACTGTCTGGCTACTGTTAACAATGGATTTCAAACTTACCTCTTAAGGCTCAGCTGCTATACAGTTTACTAAAAAATGACAAACCTAACACAATTATTCAGAAAAAGGGGGATGACGTAGACTTTGAAACCTTAAACAAAAGTCTAACAACAGACCCTGACCTCCAACTTCCTAATTATCAACTTCCCTTTTTCCTCTCTCTATGGGACAGGGAAGGGAATGCCCTTGGAGTGCTCAACACTAAACTCGGGGACCACCATCACCCCATAGATTATTAGAGTCAACAGGGAGATGCTGTGGCT
>NW_027411203.1:0-1021 GCF_003265705.2 Callorhinus ursinus | reverse complement strand
CTTCAGTGGGTGTTGCTATGCCTGAAAAAGACCCACTCATCCCCAGAGTCAGGAGCACTGAGGGGCTGTCTCCAACCCTAGCCCAGGATCACAACCCGAAACCATCCTTTCTTTGGGAGGACAGGTCTCCTGCAGGAGCCATGGAGGGGACTGGCCCCTCTCCCTTCCCCAGGTCCAGGATGCCCGGGACCTGCAAGAGCTCTTCATCTGAGGAGGAGTCATGGAGAGCAAGTGTGTCTCGTCAGCCCAGCAAGTGAAATAACCAAACTGCAACGTTAAGGTTCTAACAGCAGCAGAATTTCAATGTACTATTTGGGGGCAGCCTCCTCCCTTCTTATGTGGCCTTAGGGGACCCCAAGGAAAGTCCAGGCTCTGTGCCCAGCTTACGTCGATCACCTGGACTCCATATGTTCCTGCCATGGGAGGGATCATTTAGCATCACCCCATTGCACAGAGGAGGAGACCGAAGCCCAGAGAGGGGAGGAAAATGGCTCTAGTCCCAGAGCTGGTCAGCAGAGAAGCTGGAAAGCCAGCCCTCCAGAGACCCTGCTAGACCAGCCAGAGACTCCCTGAGTTGAAAGTGAGCCCTCCCCTGCCTGACTAGCCACGCACTGGCCCCTGACCTTCATGATGGCCTGTTCTTGGTGCTGAAGGTGAGCTGACTGACTAGGAGGAGGAGTCCAGGCGGTGGGACAGGCTGTAGCAACAGGACAGAGTGACAAGTCTGAGGTAGCAGGAGTCACACTCTGGTCTCCCTCCCGGAGCCTGCCTGGAACTGGAATCTGGGTGCGTTAGGGGCCAGCACACAACAGGGTCTTCCCTGACCAGGGAACCATGGTCCCCAAGGAGAGTCCCCTGGGCCCTCTCCCCGCTCCTGCCTGACCTCACCTCTCCTCACTCTGGGGCTGCAGGACCCGGAACCAGGCCCCATAGGGATGGCTTGGTTCCAGCTTTTAATGATTTTGCAGGCCCCAGAGGCCCTAGATTTCCTGGGGCCGGAGGGAGGACTGGCTTTTGAAAA
>NW_027411202.1:0-1021 GCF_003265705.2 Callorhinus ursinus | reverse complement strand
TCTATATGTAGAACATCGTGAAGAACAGACACACACACACACACACACATACACACACACACAAACACACTACTAATACTAATAAATGAGTTAATCAAAGTGTCAGGGTACAAAATCAACACATAGTAAACAACAAGAAAAGGAAATTAAGGTAATAATTCTATTTCCGTAGCACCCAAAAGGATAAAATACCTAGGAATAAATAAATACGCATGGAGATGAAAACTTGTACAGTGAAAACGGCAAAATATCGCTAAAATGAGTTAAAGAAGGCCTAATTAAATGGAAAGACATGTATGTCCATGGATCAGAAGACTTAATATTGGTAAGGTGGTAATATCCCCACAAAGTGAGCTCTAGATTCAGTGTGATCCCTGTCAGAGCTCCAGTGGCCTTTCTACAGGAATGGAAAAGCTGATCCTCAAATTCATATGGAATGGCAAGGAGCCCCAAATAACAAAAAATCTTGAAAATTAAGGACCAAGTGAGAGAACTCACATTTCCCTATTTAAAAACTTACTATAAAGGTACCATGAGTAAAAACAATGTGGTTGAAGAGATACTTTTCCAAAGAAGACATACAGGTAACCACAGGTACATGTAAAGGGGCTCAACATCAATTATCATCAGGGAAATGCAAATCAAAATCATAAGAGCCAAGATATGGAAACAACTTAAGTGTTCATCAACAGATGAATTAGATAAGGAAGATTTGGTGTGTGTGTACACACGCACACACGCACACATTTTTCAGCAATGGGAAAGAAGGAAATCCTTCTGTCATTTGTGACAACACGGATGGATCTTGAGGGCATTATGCTAGGTGAAAAAGGCCAGACAGGGGAAGACACATACTACATGTATAACTTATACGTGGAATTTTTTTAGAGGTCAAACCATAGAAACAGAGAGTAAAAGAGTCGTTGCCAGGGACTAGAGATTTGGGGAAATAGGGAGAAGTTGGTAAAAGGGTACACACTTTCAGCTATAATATGAATAATATCTGAGGATGTAAAGTAAA
>NW_027411201.1:429-1021 GCF_003265705.2 Callorhinus ursinus | reverse complement strand
AGGACTCCTAATTCAAGGCACTTCTGTCATTTGGGGTTCAAAACTCCGCCTTTTCTGGTGACAAAACCCTGGTAGATTCAGTATGCTTCCTGTAACTCTTCTTCCCTCTCTCAAAGATGCCCCCCTTCTCTGATTGGGATGCTTCTCCTCCCAGGCACCCCTGTTTTCACTGGCCTCTGCTGGCCCTTCCCTCCCTGACCTGGGGTATCAACCTCTGTCTGGCTATTGATGTCCATAACTCTGCTGAGGCCTAGAGCATTCTTCTTGTCCCACCCCCCCAGCCTTCCCTGCTCTGCCCACCCACCCAAACATGTGCGCAGTGTCCCAGGGTTCTTGGAGTCCCTGGGGGGACTGATCTCAAGGTTTCCATCTACACACCCACCTCTGCCCCCACCTTTGCTGTCCTATCTCTCAAAAGTTTTATGGGCTCCCAGCTACACCCTGGACAACACACAAGGCTTCTTTTGTTCTAGAATCCTCCTCAACTTAGTGGGATTTCTACCATCTTCTGGTGAATCCATCCCCCACTTTTATGGCCAAGTCTTAAAGAAATCCCCAGCCTCCAAATTTCTGTGATATTCTTGCATACCTT
>NW_027411201.1:0-329 GCF_003265705.2 Callorhinus ursinus | reverse complement strand
TCACCCCTGCCTTGGGGACAGTGCAAGTACAAAACTAACCCTGCTTGAGTGGTACGCAAAGTTGAACTGAAGGGCCTGGAGATGCAGTCCAAGCCACACAAACACACAGTCTGAATGCTGTGTGCCTTGCTCCATCCACTTTGCTCCACTTGGTTCTGGCTTCCCACTTGGCCTACACTGGCATGTTCCAACTGTGTTCTGCCACCTCTCCACCAGGATGCAGGCGATTTCAGACCCACCCACCAGGCTGTGGCTGGGCGTTGGGTGTGGCTGTGGTGGGGAGAGGCCACTTGATGAAGAGGGGATAGCTGCCCCTATAGCCAGGTGTG
>NW_027411200.1:0-1021 GCF_003265705.2 Callorhinus ursinus | reverse complement strand
GTCAGGAGTGTGGTCGGCCACTGCTCCTCGGCTCGCAGCTAGTGGCCCGTAGGCTGCATGGAAGAGCTAAATTGCTTTTGGGATAAGGAGTGCTCACTGCCCACACCGCTCACCATCCCCCTGTGCACTCTGCAATCCAGGCTCTGTGCCAGGCTTACGTCAATCACCAGCACTCCTCATGTTCCCGCCATGGGAGGGATCATTCTGCATCAACCCATCGCACAGAGGAAGAGAGGGACGCCCAGTGAGGGGAGGTAAAATGGCTCAAGTCCCAGAGCTGGTCAGCACAGAAGATGGAAAGACAGCCCTCCAGAGCCCCTGCTAGACAAGCCAGAGTCTCCCTCAGTTGAAATTGAGACCTCGCCTGCCTGAACAGCCACGCACTGGCCCCTGACATTCATGATGACCTGTTTTTGACCGTGAAGGTGAGCTGGCCTACTAGGAGGGGAGTTCAGCTGCATGGACAGGCTGTAGCTCCAGGAGAGAGTGACACATCTGAGCTAGCAGGAGTCACACTCTGGTATCCCTCCCGGAGCCAGACCAGGAGCTGGAATCTCGGTGCCCGAGTGGCCAGCACACAACAGGGTCTGCACTGACCAGGGATCCATGGCCCCCAGGTGAGTCCACTCTGCCCTCTCCCCGCTACTGCCTGGCCTCACCTCTCCTCACTGTGGGGCTGCAGGACCCGGAACAAGGCCCAATAGGGACGGGGTGACAGTCCGCTTGATCGTCAGGTTTTCCCAAGGATCCAGGGGGTTGCCAGGGCACGGGGAAAAGACAGGGTCTGGTTTCCGTTATCCACCACCAACCTGGGCACTTGGCAGTAGGAAGAGATACCCACCCCCAAGTCCGGAGGGCTATAGCACAAAAGGCCTCAACTTACTCGGCTGTCACTTGGGCTGCAGAGTTGCAGTGTCCCAAGGTTCCGACAGTCTTGTAGAAGTGCCTGTTGGCCTTGGATATCCATCCCCGTACCCCTGAGATCCCAGTCTTGGGAACATGGTTTCTAACCCCTCGAGGT
>NW_027411199.1:0-1021 GCF_003265705.2 Callorhinus ursinus | reverse complement strand
TGCAGTTCTCCTGGATTCTGTCCTGGTGGCCTGTCCGTGCCCAGACCTAGCATGTCTGGTGTCTCCTGACTGTCCATGAGTAGTTCCCTGTCTCCCTTTAGCTGTGGATCCTGACTCTCCATGTTGAGATCCAGACTGGCCATGTGAGGATCCTGCGTGTGTCTGTGCGACTCCTGAGTGAATTTCAGTGTTACTGGACTCGCTGACACTGGATCCTCTTCTGGTAGCCTTAGTGATCTCTGTTTTGTTGGCTTGTCCATGAGCATACCGGGCATGTGTGGTGTCTCCTGACTGTCCATGCATAGTTCCTTGTCTCCCTTTAGCCGTGGATCCTGACTCTCCATGTTCAGATCCAGACTGGCCACGAGAGGATGTTGCCTGTGTCTGTGCGACTCCTGAGTGCCTTTCAGTGTCACTGGACTCACTGACACCGGATCCCCTTCTTGTAGCCCTACTGGATCCTGTCCTGGTGTCTTGTCCATGCCCAGACTGAGTATGTCTAGTGGTGTCTCCTGACTGTCCATGAGTAGTTCCCTGTCTCCCTTTAGCTGTGGATCCTGACTCTCCATATTGAGATCCAGAACTGCCTCGAGAGGATCCTGCATGTGTCCTTGCGAATCCTGAGTCCCTATCAGTGTCACTAGACTCACTGACACTGGATCCGCTTCTTGCAGTCCTAGTGGTTTCTGTCCTGGTGTCTTCTCCATGCCCAGACCAGGCATGTCTGGTGTCTCCTGACAGTCCATGAGTAGTTCCCTGTCTCCCTCTAACTGTGGATCCTGACTCTCCATGTTGAGATCCAGAGTGGCCATATGGGGATCCTGCGTGTGTCTGTGGGACTCCTGAGTGCCTTTCAGTGTCACTGGACTCACTGACACTAGATCCTCTTCTTGCAGTTCTACTGGATTCTGTCCTGGTGGCTTGTCTGTTCCCAGACCCAGTATGTCTGGTGTCTCCTGACTGTCCATGAGTAATTCCTTGTCTCCCTTTAACTGTGGATCCTGACTGTTCATGTTGAGAT
>NW_027411198.1:0-1021 GCF_003265705.2 Callorhinus ursinus | reverse complement strand
TGCAGTTCTCCTGGATTCTGTCCTGGTGGCCTGTCCGTGCCCAGACCTAGCATGTCTGGTGTCTCCTGACTGTCCATGAGTAGTTCCCTGTCTCCCTTTAGCTGTGGATCCTGACTCTCCATGTTGAGATCCAGACTGGCCATGTGAGGATCCTGCGTGTGTCTGTGCGACTCCTGAGTGAATTTCAGTGTTACTGGACTCGCTGACACTGGATCCTCTTCTGGTAGCCTTAGTGATCTCTGTTTTGTTGGCTTGTCCATGAGCATACCGGGCATGTGTGGTGTCTCCTGACTGTCCATGCATAGTTCCTTGTCTCCCTTTAGCCGTGGATCCTGACTCTCCATGTTCAGATCCAGACTGGCCACGAGAGGATGTTGCCTGTGTCTGTGCGACTCCTGAGTGCCTTTCAGTGTCACTGGACTCACTGACACCGGATCCCCTTCTTGTAGCCCTACTGGATCCTGTCCTGGTGTCTTGTCCATGCCCAGACTGAGTATGTCTAGTGGTGTCTCCTGACTGTCCATGAGTAGTTCCCTGTCTCCCTTTAGCTGTGGATCCTGACTCTCCATATTGAGATCCAGAACTGCCTCGAGAGGATCCTGCATGTGTCCTTGCGAATCCTGAGTCCCTATCAGTGTCACTAGACTCACTGACACTGGATCCGCTTCTTGCAGTCCTAGTGGTTTCTGTCCTGGTGTCTTCTCCATGCCCAGACCAGGCATGTCTGGTGTCTCCTGACAGTCCATGAGTAGTTCCCTGTCTCCCTCTAACTGTGGATCCTGACTCTCCATGTTGAGATCCAGAGTGGCCATATGGGGATCCTGCGTGTGTCTGTGGGACTCCTGAGTGCCTTTCAGTGTCACTGGACTCACTGACACTAGATCCTCTTCTTGCAGTTCTACTGGATTCTGTCCTGGTGGCTTGTCTGTTCCCAGACCCAGTATGTCTGGTGTCTCCTGACTGTCCATGAGTAATTCCTTGTCTCCCTTTAACTGTGGATCCTGACTGTTCATGTTGAGAT
>NW_027411197.1:0-1021 GCF_003265705.2 Callorhinus ursinus | reverse complement strand
CCTTAGGGGAAAAGCTCTCAGCCTTTCCCCATTGAGAATGATATTCGGTGTAGGTTTTTCATAGATGGCTTTTATGATATTGAGGTATGTACCCTCTATCCCTATACTCTGAAGAGTTTTGATCAAGAAAGGATGTTGTACTTTGTCAAATGCTTTTTCGGCATCTATTGAGAGGATCCTATGATTCTTGTTCTTTCTTTTGTTAATGTATTGTATCACGTTGATTGATTTGCGGATGTTGAACCAGCCTTGCAGCCCAGGAATAAATCCCACTTGGTCATGGTGAATAATCCTTTTAATGTACTGTTCGATCCTATTGGCTAGTATTTTGGTGAGAATTTTTGCATCCATGTTCATCAAGGATATTGGTCTGTAATTCTCTTTTTGGATGGGGTCTTTGTCTGGTTTTGGGATCAAGGTAATGCTGGCCTCATAAAATGAGTTTGGAAGTTTCCCTTCCATTTCTATTTTTTGGAACAGTTTCAGGAGAATAGGTATTAATTCTTCTTGAAATGTCTGATAGAATTCCCCTGGGAAGCCATCTGGCCCTGGGCTTTTGTTTCTTGGGAGATTTTTGATGACTGCTTCAATTTCCTTAGTGGTTATAGGTCTGTTCAGGTTTTCTATTTCTTCCTGGTTCAATTTTGGTAGTTGATACATCTCTAGGAATGCACCCATTTCTTCCAGGTTATCTAATTTGCTGGCAGAGAGTTGCTCATAATATGTTCTTATAATTGTTTGTATTTCCTTGGTGTTGGTTGTGATTTCTCCTCTTTCATTCATGATTTTGTTGATTTGGGTCCGTTCTCTTTTCTCTTTGATCAGTCTGGCCAGGGGTTTATCAATCTTGTTAATTCTTTCAAAGAACCAGCTCCTAGTTTCGTTGATCTGTTCTACTGTTCTTTTGGTTTCTATTTCATTGATTTCTGCTCTGATCTTTATTATTTCTCTTCTCCTGCTGGGTTTAGGCTTTATTTGCTGTTCTTTCTCCAGCTCCTTTAGGTGTAGGGTTAGGTTGTGT
>NW_027411196.1:0-1022 GCF_003265705.2 Callorhinus ursinus | reverse complement strand
ACTGGTGAGACAGGCGGGGCAGAAGTCACTGTCCCATCACTGTTTGTTCTTCGAGGCAGAGGTGTGGGAGCCAAAAGAATCCTCTTCACTGCACGTCCTCTACGGTGGGAACGTGCTTGTCTTTTCCTGGGGATGTTTCGTTTCTTGGTATGGACCCCAGGTGTCAAGATCAAAGAGGAAATAATGAGACAGGAGTAAAGAGCTTCATTCTCCAAGTACCTGAAAGGAGTGAGGGCAGATGGAAACTAAAAAGTAAAAGGGAAGAAATAAATACTTTCCTCAGCCATGCCCAAAAAGAACAACCAGGTAGCTCTCTTCAGATGCTTCTAATTTTTCAAATTACAGCTGTGTCACCACTCAGAATCTGGTGGTAAAAATAATCCTTCCCCTTATACCTTTTGTTCAGAGTTGGAAATTGATTTATTCATTCTTTCGTTCAGATATTTATTGAATGTATCTATATATACCAGGCACATAAATGTACCAGGGAAGCTTCTAAAAACCTGGAAATTTCCAGTGTATATTTGATTGAAAGGGGAATGATAAGTGAATACCTAATTAATAGTCAAAACATTTCTATAATTTGTCACCTTTCTTCCTCGGGGTAACAAATCACTAAGTATTTGTATGGGTGGTATATTTGTGGAACTCTTGAGATTGCAGAGAATACCACAGCTAGGTCTTTCTCCTTCCGCCTTAAGACCACCTTTTAGGGATGCCTGGGTGGCTCAGTCGGTTAAGTGTCTGCCTTGAGCTCAGGTCATGATCGCAGGGTCCTGGGATCGAGCCCCGCATCGGGCTCCCAGCTCGGCGGGAGGCCTGCTTCTCCCTCCCCCACTCCCCCTGCTTGTGTTCCCTCTCTCTCGCTGTCTCTCTCTGTCAAAGAAATAAATAAATAAAATCTTTTAAAAAAATAAATAAAAATAAATTTTAAAAAGACCACCTTTTAGAATGAGCGGTCGGAGACACTGGTTGAACTAATCACTAGCTAGTTTGTAGCAGAGCAGGTTGGGACCATAGTC
>NW_027411195.1:0-1022 GCF_003265705.2 Callorhinus ursinus | reverse complement strand
ACTGGTGAGACAGGCGGGGCAGAAGTCACTGTCCCATCACTGTTTGTTCTTCGAGGCAGAGGTGTGGGAGCCAAAAGAATCCTCTTCACTGCACGTCCTCTACGGTGGGAACGTGCTTGTCTTTTCCTGGGGATGTTTCGTTTCTTGGTATGGACCCCAGGTGTCAAGATCAAAGAGGAAATAATGAGACAGGAGTAAAGAGCTTCATTCTCCAAGTACCTGAAAGGAGTGAGGGCAGATGGAAACTAAAAAGTAAAAGGGAAGAAATAAATACTTTCCTCAGCCATGCCCAAAAAGAACAACCAGGTAGCTCTCTTCAGATGCTTCTAATTTTTCAAATTACAGCTGTGTCACCACTCAGAATCTGGTGGTAAAAATAATCCTTCCCCTTATACCTTTTGTTCAGAGTTGGAAATTGATTTATTCATTCTTTCGTTCAGATATTTATTGAATGTATCTATATATACCAGGCACATAAATGTACCAGGGAAGCTTCTAAAAACCTGGAAATTTCCAGTGTATATTTGATTGAAAGGGGAATGATAAGTGAATACCTAATTAATAGTCAAAACATTTCTATAATTTGTCACCTTTCTTCCTCGGGGTAACAAATCACTAAGTATTTGTATGGGTGGTATATTTGTGGAACTCTTGAGATTGCAGAGAATACCACAGCTAGGTCTTTCTCCTTCCGCCTTAAGACCACCTTTTAGGGATGCCTGGGTGGCTCAGTCGGTTAAGTGTCTGCCTTGAGCTCAGGTCATGATCGCAGGGTCCTGGGATCGAGCCCCGCATCGGGCTCCCAGCTCGGCGGGAGGCCTGCTTCTCCCTCCCCCACTCCCCCTGCTTGTGTTCCCTCTCTCTCGCTGTCTCTCTCTGTCAAAGAAATAAATAAATAAAATCTTTTAAAAAAATAAATAAAAATAAATTTTAAAAAGACCACCTTTTAGAATGAGCGGTCGGAGACACTGGTTGAACTAATCACTAGCTAGTTTGTAGCAGAGCAGGTTGGGACCATAGTC
>NW_027411194.1:0-1022 GCF_003265705.2 Callorhinus ursinus | reverse complement strand
ATAAGACGAAACAACATTAGAATAATTGGGATCCCAGAAGAAGAAGAAGAGAGAGAGAGGGGGGCAGAAGGTATATTGGAGCAAATTATAGCAGAAAACTTCCCTAATGTGAGGAAGGAAACAGGCATTAAAATCCAGGAGGCACAGAGAACCCCTCTCAAAATCAATAAAAATAGGTCAACACCCCGACATCTAATAGTAAAACTTACGAGTCTCAGAGACAAAGAGAAAATCCTGAAAGCAGCTCGGGAGAAGAGATATGTAACCTACAATGGTAGAAACATTAGATTGGCAACAGACCTATCCACAGAGACGTGGCAGGCCAGAAAGGACTGGCAAGATATCTTCAGAGCACTAAACGAGAAAAATATGCAGCCAAGAATACTATATCCAGCTAGGCTATCACTGAAAATAGAAGGAGAGATAAAAAGCTTCCAGAACAAACAAAAACTAAAGGAATTTGCAAACACGAAACCAGCCCTCCAAGAAATATTGAGAGGGGTCCTCTAAGCAAAGAGAGAACCTAAAAGCAGCAAAGAGCAGAAACGAACACAGACAACAGACAGTTAACAGTCACCTTACAGGTAATACAATGGCACTAAATTCATACCTTTCAATAGTTACCCTGAATGTAAATGGGCTCAATGCCCCAATCAAAAGACACAGGCTATCAGATTGGATTAAAAAACAAGACCCATCAATATGCTGTCTGCAAGAGACTCATTTTAGACCCAAAGACACCGCCACATTGAAAGTGAGGGGGTGGAAAACCATTTACCATGCTAATGGACACCAAAAGAAAGCTGGGGTGGCAATCCTTATATCAGACAAACTAGATTTTAAAACAAAGACTGTAATAAGAGATGAGGAAGGACACTATATCCTACTTAAAGGGTCTATCCAACAAGAAGATCTAACAATTGTAAATATCTATGCCCCGAACATGGGAGCAGCCAATTATATAAGGCAATTAATAACAAAAGCAAAGAAACACATTGACAACAATACAATAATAGTGGGGG
>NW_027411193.1:0-1022 GCF_003265705.2 Callorhinus ursinus | reverse complement strand
AGAATGAAGTTTAAGGATTCTCTGAAAATTTTACTTTTTTCTTTTGTTTCTGTTTCTCTCATTCAAATTTAAACATTATGATAAAAATAAAACCAACACCTAGTATTGGTTAATAATTACTATTTAATACTTCTAATACTGGTCAAGTTTAACGCTTTAAGTAGCAGTGAGCAAGGCTTAGTATGTTTTTTTAAGAACAATGGCCGGTTTTATTTATTTAGCTAATGATTTATCTTTCCTTCAAGAAGGATGACTTCTAGCCAGGAGACTAGCTAATGTACAAAACCACAGTTGAAGTAATTCTGTCAATTAGAGCAATCTCCCAAAGCCAATGTTTAATTTCTTCTGTGTCCAGAATTCCTTTCTTGTTTGAATACCACTGTTTAATTTAGCTTTCAGTCATAGAGTTTGGCACTGTGGCCCTGCATTTATACTGCTGCCTGTGCCTAAGTTTGCAATGGAAAAAAAGCTGGTTAAGCTCTGTCCTCTACAGTAGACTTTGGAAAGAGTCAGGGATCCTGGGGTTCTTCATTGTCTCAGTTCTGTGACCCCCAGAGGGAAGAAGAGGCTCCTCCATACTTTTTTGATTCATGTGGCGTGACACGGGAGATTTCATAGGTGGCTCTGGGAGCTTCACTGTACTTGGTATATTTTTTTAATTTTTTTATTGTTATGGTAATCACCATATATTACATCATTAATTTTTGAAGTAGTGTTCCATGATTCATTGTTTGTGCATAACACCCAGTGCTCCATGCAGAACATGCCCTCCCTAATACCCATCACCAGGCTAACCCATCCCCCCACCCTCCTCCCCTCTAGAACCCTCAGTTTGTTTCCCAGAGTCCATCGTCTCTCATGGTTCGTCTCCCCCTCCGACTTACTCCCCTTCATTCTTCCCCTCCTGCTATCTTCTTCTTTTCTTTTTTCTTAACATATCTTGCATTGTTTCAGAAGTACAGATCTGTGATTCAACAGTCTTGCACAATTCACAGCGCTCACCGTAGCACATATCCTCCCCA
>NW_027411192.1:0-1022 GCF_003265705.2 Callorhinus ursinus | reverse complement strand
TTGGTGAACAGCTAGCCAGGCTCTACCACACCCATAAGGCAAAAGAGACAGATACAGACTCAAAACTTGACTTCTGCTTCCCCCAATTTTTTTTCCTGTTTCTTCTTTTTTCTTTGTGAAAGATCTAGTTCTTGTTTCTATTGAAGTATAGTTGCACCCAATGTTACATTAGTATATTTTATATAAACTATAAAAATATATTTAATTATATTAATATAGAATATATTTAATATAATTAAAATATATATAAATATAATGTAATCATTAAACATACAGTCTGTTTTTTGAAGTATAATTGACACCCAGTGTACTGTGTATACAACATAGTGGCTCAACAAGTCTATACATTATGCTGTGCTCACAAGTAGAGCTCCATCTGTCACCATATCACTGAGTGTATTCCCTATGCTGTATCTTTTATTCCTATGGCTTGTGTATAACATGTAAGCAGTAGAAATTTTAGATAACACATCTGAAAAGGTTGATCAATGCCATCTGTAGAGGACCCTAAAGGCCAAGGTGGAGTTTGGTCTTAGTTGGGTCAGCATGAAGGAGATGAGACAGTGGCATAATCAGCGGTGCAGTTCAGAGATTGCTTTGGTGGCCATGTTTATGATAGTTTATTTGGGAGGGAGGTCAGAGATGAAAAACCACCAACTTAGATTACCCCAACAGTTCAAGTGAGAGAAAATAAAGACCTAAAATGGATGTGGTTATGAGAAAGAGAGAACGGGCGCCTGGGTGGCTCAGTCAGTTAAGCGTCCGACTCTTGGTTTCAGCTCAGGTTATGATCTCAGGGTCATGAGATGGAGCCTCCAGTCGGGCTCCACGATCAGCTGAGTCTGCTTGGGATTCTCTCCTCTCCCTCTGCCCCTCCTGCTCGTGCTCGCTCTCTCTAAAATACATAATTCTTTAAACAAATACACACACACACAAAGAAAGAAAAGAAAAAGAACAGATTGAGAGGTGCCTCAAAGGTGAAGTAGGTGCTTGGCACTTGATGGAGCTGGGGCCTTGAAGGT
>NW_027411191.1:0-1022 GCF_003265705.2 Callorhinus ursinus | reverse complement strand
AGCAGGCACGGAACATGTGTAGAGGTCCGTAACACTACTATTAACCTGTACCCTAAAACTAACCCGTTCCCTAAACCTAACACCTACCCAAACCCTCACCCCTCACCCTACCCCTAAACCGAACCCTAAACCTAAAGCCTACCCTAACCCTAACCCGTACCATAAAGGTTACCCTAAAGCTAAACCCGAACCTGTACCGTAAACCGTGCTCTAACACGTACCCTATCTCTAACCCCTACCCTAACCCGTACCCTAACACTCTCCCGTATCCTAACCCTCTCCCGTACCCTAACCCATGCCCTAATCCGTACCCAACTCTAACTCTAACCCTGGGTCAACTAGAGAAAAGAGGAATTCGTCGGAAGTTTGGGGTTCATGAGAAAATTGACCGCCACTCCTGACAGGAAGATGACACTGTGCCAAATGGAACTGCTGCTTTCTCAGAACCCTGACATCCTGTGAAGTGCTGCATCACTGACTCACAGGCTGATGTTCAAAAACTTGAGTCTCCTAGATCCAGAGCAGATAAGTGCTGTCAGCTGGGGATAAGTAGGTCCTCTGACCTATGGCCTACACACCTGCTTCAATTTCTGGGAGAAGGGGAAAGACACACTTGTTTCTAAGTAGTCATTATCTGCATTCTAAAGGAGACCAATGACTTTGACCTTTTTGTAGAAGCGAAATTACCCTTCCAAATGAACAACTCAACTCACCTGTTCCTCATGCAACTTGTGTGCGATCTGGTTTACTCCAGCCTCCAGGCCCAACTTGGAGGATCCACCTGTACCATCTTGACAGCCCATGACCAGCACCAGGACCCCTGGGGGCACAATGCTGGATTTGCGGGAGGACTCTGGTGCTTCTTGCCACCACACCAGTGCCTGAGGAAGCGGAAACCTGGAGGACCCTCCCAGATGATCCTGATGGAACATTAGCACCATCCCTGAGGACATGGGGCACAGGGCTGACGTTGGAGGACTGCTCTGGGGCTTCTTGCCACCACACCTGTGCCTGGGGGGAGC
>NW_027411190.1:0-1022 GCF_003265705.2 Callorhinus ursinus | reverse complement strand
ATCCATGAGATGTCACGAGATTGGCACTGACGTCTCCAAGGTATGGATGAGATCTCAGGAGACCTGGAGTAAATTCTTGCCCAAAGTCCAAGAGATCTCACGAGATTTGGAGTGAAATCTCACCCGATGTCATTGAGACCTCACGAGATTTGGATTGAAATCTCGCCCAATGTCCATGAGATCTCACGAGATTTGGACTGAGGTCTGCATGTTTTGGATGAGATCTCACGAGATTTGGAGTAATACTCACCCGATGTCCATGAGATCTCACGAGATTTCGATTGAAATCTCACGCAATATCCATGAGATCGCACGAGATTTGGACGGAAGTCTCCAAGGTTTGGATGAGCTCTCACGAGACTTGGAAGAAAATATCTCCGAATTCCAAGAGGTCTCACGAGAGTTGGAGTGAAATCTCGCCCAAGGTCCTTTTTATCTCACGAGAGTGTAGTGACATCTAGCCCGATATCATTGAGACCTCCCGAGATTTGGATGGATATTTCACCCAAGTTCGCTGAAACCTGACGAGGTTTGTCCTTAAATCTCGCCCAAGTCATTGTGACCTTGGCAGATTTCGAGTGAATTCTCACCCGATGTCCATGAGATATCACGAGAATTGGTGTGAAGTCTCGTCCGATATCATGGAGACCTCACGAGATTTGGATTGAAATCTCGCCCAATGTCCACGAGATCTCAGGAGATTTGGACTGATGTCCCCAAGGTTTGGATTGGATCTCACGAGACTTGGAGTAAAATCTCACTCGAATTCCAAGAGATCTCACAAGATTGAGAGTGAAATCTCGCCCAAGGTCCCTGATATCTCACGGGATTGGGAGTGAAATCTTGCCCAAGATCCCTGATATCTCTTGGGATTTGGAGTGATATCTCGCCCGATGTCATTGTGACCTGAGGAGATTTGGAGTGAAATCTCGCCCAAGGCCCATGATCTCACGACGTTTGGAGAGATATCTTACCCGATGTCCATAAGATCTCCCAAGATTTGGAGGAAAATCTCGCCTGAT
>NW_027411189.1:0-1022 GCF_003265705.2 Callorhinus ursinus | reverse complement strand
CCCCATTTCTCAGAGGAGAAAGTGAAGCCCACACGGGGGGGGGGGGGCAAGGCTTACCCAGGGTCACACGGGTGGCAGCCAGGCAGTAGGACTTGTCAAGGGCCTTCGTCTCTGGGCATTAAGACCATCCACATTCAGTCTTCACCTCCCTCTACATCAGCGCCCCCCTGGCCCCAGGACCACCATGTGCAGCCAGTGTGACGTTGCTAAGCCCCTCCACCACCTGGCGCCTGGGTCTCTGCGCAAAGGATGGGTGCAGCAGAGCACCAGGGTCGTGGGGGTTGGTGGGGAGGGGGCGCCCCTGGGCTACATCTGCTCAGCGAGGCTCACCCCACGCAGGTAACTCGTGAATCCCAACTCCTGCAGCCAAGCGGTCCCGGGGCCAGCTGCTTCCCTTTGTTTTTAAACAAACAAATCAGGAATTTAAAAGTCAGGGCAGAGAAGTAGCCACCGGCCCCCAAAGTCAGCACCCAACTCACGGCAGCTCCTTCCCAGCCCGGTGCTGCTAAAGAAGAGGTCCCCGAAGTCGGGCCAGCGTGCTGGGAGCTCGAGCCCCACCCCCCCCCACCTCGCCCCTCCGGGCTGGCCGCGGGGCAGGGCAGAGGGTGCTCGGGGACCGTAGCTTCCCCTGGGCGTGCAAGTGGGGGGCGGCCCGGGGACGTGTCCAGAAACTAGAGGGCTCGCTGGCGGAGGCCTAGCCCGTGCCCCCGCGCGGGCCCAGGCCACCGCGGGCCTCAGTTTCCCCACGTGGCGGCGGGCGGGGGAGGCGCGCGGCGCGGCCGGCCGCTTTGTGTGGCCGCTCAGACAATGGCCCGGCCTCGTAGGACTCCGCCGCCCGCCCGCCTCCCCCTCCGCGCGGAGGGCTGGGGAGAGCGGGGAGGGAACCCCGCGCCCGCCCCTCCCCCGCCGCCCCCGCGCGGCTCCCGGGAAGCCCGGCCGAGGCCAACTCGCAAGTTTGCGCGGCGCCTGCTCCGCGCTCGCGGTCCGGCGCGCGCGCGCGCTCTCTCGCGGGGGCGGGGGGG
>NW_027411188.1:481-1022 GCF_003265705.2 Callorhinus ursinus | reverse complement strand
GCAAATAACATTGTTTTCTTACTTTTTTTTCTGTTGCTTCATTTGCAATATATAGAACTGTAACAGAGTTCTGCATTTTGATTTTCTATCCTGTGATTTTACTGAACTCAATGATAGTTTTTGTGTGGGAATTTTAGGGTTTTCTGTATAGAGTATGATGTCATCTACAAATACTGAAAATTTTACTTCTTTCTACCCAATTTTGACCTCTTCATTTGTTTTTTTTGTGATCAACTGATTTTTTAAATTTTTTTATTTTAATCACCATATATTACATCATTAGTTTTTGATGTAGTGTTCCATGATTCATTGTTTGTGCATAACACCTAGTGGTCCACGTAGAAGGTGCCCTCTTTAATACCCATTACCAGGCTAATGCATCCCCCCACCCCCTCCCTTCTAGAACCCTCAGTTTGTTTTTCAGAGTCCATCGTCTACCATGGTTCATCTCCCCCTCCAACTTAGGCCCCTTCATTCTTCCCCTCCTGCTATCATCTTCTTCTATTTTTTCTTAACATCTATTGCATTATTGGTTACAGAA
>NW_027411188.1:0-381 GCF_003265705.2 Callorhinus ursinus | reverse complement strand
CCTCATATCAGTGAGGTTATAAGATACATGTCTTCCTCTGATTGACTTATTTCACTCAGCATAACACCCTCCAGTTCCATTCACGTCATTGCAAATGGCAAGATCTCATTCCTTTTGATGGTTGCATAATATTCCATTGGGTGTATATACCACATCTTTATCCATTCATCTGTCGATGGACATCTTGGCTCGTTCCGCAGTTTGGCTATTGTGGACATTGCTGCCATAATCATTGGGGTGCACATAACCCTTCGGATCCCTACATTTGACTCTTTGTAGTGCTGCAATTGATGGATCCTATGGTAGCTCTATTTTCAACTGATTGAGGAATCTCCATACTGTTTTCCATAGTGGCTGCACCAGCTTGCATTCCCACCAACA
>NW_027411187.1:0-1023 GCF_003265705.2 Callorhinus ursinus | reverse complement strand
ACTCTCTGAACAGAGAAGCGACCACTTACTGGAAGGTAGGGCGTGCGGAGAAGTGAATCCGAGGTGATATTCGGGAGGATGGACGGCGGGGGAGGGGCCTCCGCCGGCCGCTTCTGGCAAGTGATAGAGCCGCGGAGCACAAAATCGGACCTTTTAGAAGTTGGCTCGGCGGAGGGATGTCGCTGCAGTGGCTAAGCAGGGGTGGAATCCTCCCGGGACAGTGTGGTCTCAGGACCCTTGGGGTCACGGAGAGACCGGGGGTGCCTGAGTGCGCCAGAGCTCCCAGGTATCAGAGCAGGGAAGCTGGCTGCAGAGACGGAGCAGAGTCACGGGCTCTCAGCTCGGGGTTGCCATAAACTGTGATCTGCGGCCCAGTCGGGGCACGGCTCCCCCAGCAGGGACCCAACAAGCAGCAGATCCGGGGAGACTCCCCTTCCTTCCCGGGTTGGAGCAGTGCGGGAACGCACTGCAGGGATCTGCTGGGTTTGGAGACTCCGTGCGGGGTCGGGTGCCAGAGATAGCAACGCTTGATCACAGGCCGGGTGAGCACGGAGTGCGGCCGGAGACCGGGGACACGGGAGTGACTGCTTTTCTCTGGGGACACACTGAGGAGCAGGGCCCCGAGTTCTCAGCTCCTCCGGGTGGAGATTGGGAGGCCACCATTGTCACCCTGGTCCTCCAAAGCTGTACCGAGAGCTTGCAGGGAACAAAAGCTCGTGAGAACAAACCGGAGCAGCTTCCTTAGCCCGAACCGACAAGGGCGGGGCAATTCCGCCTCCGGCAAAGACATTTGGAAACCACAACAACAGGCCCCTCCCCCAGAAGATCAGCACAAACAGCCAGCAAGCCAAGACCAAGTTGATCGATCAAGGAGAATGGGAGAACTCCAGCGCTAGGGGAATACTGCACATAGATTTATGGCTTTTTTTTTTTTTTTTTTACTATGATCCATTATTTCATCAAAGTTAATTTTGTTGACTGTTTTTTTTATTTTTCTTTTTCCCTTTTTCAACCAACATCTTA
>NW_027411186.1:0-1023 GCF_003265705.2 Callorhinus ursinus | reverse complement strand
CATTTTCCTTCTGGGTGGCAGCCTGACTCCATTGAAATGGCTCAGGTGTCCTGAATCCTTGGGGTTTGGACCCAGGTTCTGGAGACAGAACACTCAGAAGCCAACCTAGGGTTAGGCTTAGGGCTTAGGGCCATGACAGGCCTGATCTGCTGGGGCTGTGATGAGCTTCCCAGGGACTGAGTTGAGGCCATGGGTCAGGGAAGCGTCAGGCTCAGGGATTGTGCCCTGGGCACATTGCACTTGGGGTTCGTTGGGATGGACCAGCACAGTTCTGCGCTGAATGGTTTCCGGAGTTCCCAATGGCCCGTTTTCCGTTTTAGTGGCAGGCTGAGTCCACTTGTACGGGCCAGGTGTCCTAAATCCCTGGGAATCGAGCCAGGCCTCTGGGGACAGACCCCTCAGAATTCTCCATAGGATCACGGTTAGGACATGGGGGCATGACAGGCCCGAAGGGCTGACGCTGTGGCGAGGTACGGGTGTTTTGACTTAAGGGCGTTCATCAGGATGAGTGTCAGGCTCATGGATTGCGGCCAAGGGGCCGATGAACCTGGGGCATCCCTGGGATGGGCATGCAATGTACTCCTTCTCTGAACGCTGTCCTGAGTTCCACATGGCGTGTTTTCCTTCTGGGTGACAGGCTGAGTCTTCTGGTCTTGCTGGAGCCATCCTTCGTGGACAAATCCCTCAGATGCCTCCGTAGGGTGACGGTTAGGACCTGGGGGCACGGCAGGCCTGACCTGCAAGCACTGTAGCCTGCTAGAGGGGTTTGTCTTGAGGGCGTGGGTCAGGGTGGGTGTCAGGATCATGGTTGGCCGCCAGAGGGCGCCAAATTTGTGCGTTGGCTGGGATGGGCATTCAGAGTTCTAGTGTTCTGAATGCTCTCCGGAGTTGCAAGTAGTGTGTTTGAATTCTTTTCGGTGAACTGAGTCCTCCAGTGTCGCTCAGGTATTGCCATCCCTGGGGCTTTGGAGCCAGGCTTCTGGGGACAGAAGCTCAGAAGCCAACCTAGGGATAGACTTACAG
>NW_027411185.1:0-1023 GCF_003265705.2 Callorhinus ursinus | reverse complement strand
TTACAAAGGAAGAATGCAGAGGTGTTGGTGACAGGGCTCCCAGGTCTAGGCCATGGTTTCCCTTTCCCCATGCCCACAGTTGTTTCTCATTCCTGGGCATGCAAATTGGGTTGCGAGGAGATGGGCCTAGTCACCTAACTCAGAACAGGTTGTCTCATCGCATCTTTAGAAACACATTTGGCCCAGCATATACCCACTTCCACCCTCTTACTCTTTTTCTGCCGAGGTTCCCCCTGTAGACCTTCTGCTCCTGTGTCTCAGAGCAATAACCTGTTCATTCAGCTAGAGGATCTGGAAGATTCTTCGTGACTGTGTGGACGTGTTGGCCACAGAGTCCCCTGGAAATGCTGTTCAGAACTATGTTGGCCTGAGGAGGCCTAAGGCATTGGAGGCTTACAAGCAGTGAAGGTCTGTGCATAGGCTTGGCCAGAGGACTGGATTCTTGCGGAAGGGGAATAAATTAGAGATCTCCTTACATATTGAGCTCCCTGAAAATGGCCCTGCTTATATACATTCCTGTCGGCTCGCAGATTGTCTACGTAGCACTTGGTTCACATTCCAACTAGAAGTTGCTTTTCCTCACAGCAGCGCCTAGGGATTCCTGGGGAGTTCCATGGTCCTCTTATCCCTCAGCTTGTTGTGTGGCTGCCTTGGGTAAGTGTGTAGGGCGGTAGCAAAGGCACCTCCCTCCCTGGCTCTGTGAGCTGCTTCCGTTCTTAGGAACCTAGTTCGAAAAAGCATTCAAAGGAATGGAAACAGACAGTGAGGCAATGCGGACTTTCCTTGACTTGAGAATAGAACAATGTTGAGACAAAAATACCTAGCAAAATCTGTTAGTTTCCGGGATAGGAAAGGCCTGTTGGCTTTGGCAATGGGAAAACTCCAGGGCCTCCCCCTGGGAGCCAAAGAAGCAAGAGGCCATCATTCCTCCTTCCTAAAGAGCGGGAAAGCTTCTGGAATCGGATGACTCTCCTGCTCCCTGTCCGTCTGTGGCGGGGAGGGGGGACACAAAATAACCAGAAA
>NW_027411184.1:0-1023 GCF_003265705.2 Callorhinus ursinus | reverse complement strand
GGAAAGAACTCAAATACATGGAGGCTAAAGAGCCTCCTACTAAAGAATGAATGGGTCAACCAGGAAGTTAAAAAAGAATTAAAAAAATTCATGGAAACCAATGAAAATGAAAACACAACTGTTCAAAATCTTTGGGATGCAGCAAAGGCAGTCCTAAGAGGAAAGTATATAGCAATACAAGCCTTTCTCAAGAAACAAGAAAGGTCTCAAATACACAACCTAACCCTACACCTAAAGGAGCTGGAGAAAGAACAGCAAATAAAGCCTAAACCCAGCAGGAGAAGAGAAATCATAAAGATCAGAGCAGAAATCAATGAACTAGAAACCAAAAGAACAGTAGAACAGATCAACGAAACTAGGAGCTGGTTCTTTGAAAGAATTAACAAGATTGATAAACCCCTGGCCAGACTTATCCAAAAGAAAAGAGAAAGGACCCAAATCAACAAAATCATGCATGAAAGCGGAGAGATCACACCAACACCAAAGAAATACAAACAATTATAAGAACATATTATGAGCAACTCTATGCCAGCAAATTAGATAACCTGGAAGAAATGGATGCATTCCTAGAGATGTATCAATTACCAAAATGGAACCAGGAAGAAATAGAAAACCTGAACAGACCTATAACCACTAAGGAAATTGAAGCAGTCATCAAAAATCTCCCAAGAAACAAAAGCCTAGGGCCAGACGGCTTCCCAGGGGAATTCTACCAAACATTTAAAGAAGAACTAATACCTATTCTCCTGTAACTGTTCCAAAAAATAGAAATGGAAGAAAACTTCCAAACTCATTTTATGAGGCCACTATTACCTTGATCCCAAAACCAGACAAAGACCCCATCAAAAAGGAGAATTACAGACCAATATCCTTGATGAACATGGATGCAAAAATTCTCACCAAAATAGTAGCCAATACGATCCAACAGTACACTGAAAGGATTATTCACCATGACCAAGTGGGATTTATCCTTGGGTTGCAAGGTTGGTTCAACATCCGCAAATCAATCAACGTGATACAATA
>NW_027411183.1:0-1023 GCF_003265705.2 Callorhinus ursinus | reverse complement strand
TTGGAGACATCAGTATAAACTCATCCTTAGCTTAATATGGACGCAGACGGTTCATATAGAAATCTTTATCATTAGGTATGTCGAAATAGGTGGGAAAACAGGCATATATTGCCTTGCATTGTCCGCTGAGCATGGACAATTAACTCCCACGTGTAAGACTTTAATACCATTCTCTACTAACCAGACCTCCTTAAAGAACTTGCTGACGCTAGAACTTGGACAGTAAGTATAGAAGCCAAGATAATCTTGACGTATCAGAAAGTAAGGAAGTACCAAGAAAAGAGCCATAGAGATGGAATGATGTCAATGGAAAGCAGGAGCCAATGGAACGTGCTCTCCATCACCAAAGGAGGAATCAGCCAGCGACCAAACACTGAGGTGCTGGAACATAACCTACTCTGGTGTCCGCGCTGGTAAAAATAAATGATTCTTTTTAAGATTTTATTTATTTATTTGAGAGGGAGAGAGAGTGCAGAAGCAGAAGGGAGAGGCAGAGGGAGAGGGGAAGCAGACACCCCACTGAGCAGGGAGCCCGACGTGGGGCTCGATCCCAGGACTCTGAGATCATGACCTGAGCTGAAGGTAGACACTGAACTGACTGAGCCACCCAGGTGCCCCCAAATAAACGATTTGTTAAGAAGAAACCACAGGGCCAAAATGGAGTCAGCTATGTCAAGAGACCCAAGCCAGCAAACCAAGATTTACTACCTGACCTAACTGCAGTTCCACACACCCTCACCTCCACGTAAACTTTAACCGGTCAACCTGGAAAATGAACTGAATGGCCCCTTCTGTTCCCCTTAGGAGGGGGACATTGCCTAAAATGGTGCATCCTTTTCTAGTAATTTCTTTTTTTCAATGCCCTCTCTGCCTTTAAAATCCTTCCCCTCCCCGCAGCTCAAAGGAACCCCTTTCTTTTTGTTAATGGGATGCTGCCTGCCTCATGAATTGGTCAATGAAGCCAGTGGGGTTGGGAATCTCTTAAATTACTTTGTTGCCTTTTCATTAACAAATTACATAGCT
>NW_027411182.1:379-1023 GCF_003265705.2 Callorhinus ursinus | reverse complement strand
TACACAAAACATATAAAGGAATAAATTTCAACCTAGCGACCACATAAAGCACAGACAACCAAAAACACCTAAAGAATCAAATATTTCCCAGTCTTATACATGTCAAACGTATATAATTTCCAAAAGGTCCAGTGTGCACAAGAATGAGGAAGGCCCCTGCTGTTCATGGTAAATTAACGGTACACCATACGTAGTGCAAGTAGCTACTCCTATCCAAACCCAACCAATCCAAGGAAAGTGACCAAGTCTATAATACTACCCAAGTTCCCTTGCCTTTACCAACAAGTGCTCGAGGCAAAGGTCACTCGTAGACCATCTCAAGTTTCCTTGACTCTCCACTGCATATCAGCAGATCATGTAGGAAGAATGAAGCTCTTCTCACTCAAATACATACTAACGTCTAACACAAGCACCAAATGGCCTCAACCGTGGCTTTGTGAAAAAAAAGATGTGTGCCAGCTCAGCAGATTCTCAGCATTTGTGAGAGACTGTTGAAAATGCTGGAATCCATAAGTACTCTTCTCTCTGATCCTACCTCTTGCCTATTGCCCAGGAACAAAGGGGCACTGGGCAAAGACCAGGCAAGGTGCCTGACGGTGTCCTCTCTCTTCTCTCTCGGTCACAAGACGCAGTGACATTCCCCT
>NW_027411182.1:0-279 GCF_003265705.2 Callorhinus ursinus | reverse complement strand
TCCACTGCATATCAGCAGATCATGTAGGAAGAATGAAGCTCTTCTCATTCAAATACATACTAACGTCTAACACAAGCACCAAATGGCCTCAGCCGTGGCTTTGTTAAAAAAAAGATGTGTGCCAGCTCAGCAGATTCTCAGCATTTGTGAGAGACTGTTGAAAATGCTGGAATCCATAAGTACTCTTCTCTCTGATCCTACCTCTTGCCTATTGCCCAGGAACAAAGGGGCACTGGGCAAAGACCAGGCAAGGTGCCTGACGGTGTCCCCTCCCTTCTC
>NW_027411181.1:0-1023 GCF_003265705.2 Callorhinus ursinus | reverse complement strand
CATTGGGGTACACGTACCCCTTCGGGTCCCTACATTTGTATCTTTGTCTTACCTTTTCTTTCTGAAGACGGCATTTTGGGGGGTCTGACTGGAACCTTGCAAGGACAGGGTCATGGAAGGAGGGACTGAGGAAGCTGCTCAAGACCAGGAGACTCTGTTATCCCTCATTCCCCAGTGCAGGTGCCTGGCCAAATGGTGGGGGCACAGGAGCCTGAATGCCACCTGCCCTAATAGGGAACACTTATGCCTCCAGGGGCAACTTTTCTTAATTTGCACAAAGGCACCTTATAGGCTAGCTGTGGCCCTTCCCTTGTCATGGTCATGCTTGCTGCTGCCCTGTGAGCCCATACCTGGAATTGTCCAAGGGCCCTGATTGGCACAGTGGGGCCATGGGGCCTCAGAACAAGCAGGAGAGGAGCAGGAGCCTAAGTGGGTGATTGGTGAGTTGACTGAAGGCCAAGAGCAAGGCTGGAGTAGCATGCAGCGAATGTAGCAAGTGTACATGCATGTGTTTGCCTGTGTGTGTGTGCGTGTTTCACTGGGTCCGAGCACTCTGTATGCCACACTGGGGGAAGGGAAAGGACGAGTCAAGGTGCAGAGTTGGAGGGTGAGGCATGGGATCTGATGGTGTAATTTGCATTTTGTTTCTGCTGCTAACAGTTGGCTTAGGGGGTCTGTCTCTCTGACCCCTGTATGTAGGAGGGAAGAAGCCCCACCAAGGATCACCATATCAGCGCTGTGGGTGTCTGGGGCTGAAGGTGGCAATCTGCCCTCCAGATTGCCCCAGGCATCAGACAGCAAGTGTTTGTGTCACGTGTGGAGTCTCATCCTGGTAGGTGATCTAGGGCAGCACCAGATAACTCCCCTCATGGCCTGTGGACCTGCAGCATCGACAACACTCAGGGGCTTATTAGAAACGCAGAGCCCCTCAACATCACTCGGCAGCAGGGAAATCCAAATCAAAACCTCAATGGGATACCACCTCACACCAGTCAGAATGGCTAAAATGAACAAGTCAGGAGA
>NW_027411180.1:0-1023 GCF_003265705.2 Callorhinus ursinus | reverse complement strand
TTGGAGGACCAGGGTGAAAATGGTGGCCTCCCAATCTCCACCTAGAGGAGCTGAGAACTCGGGCCCCGCTCTTCAGTGCGCCCCCGGAGAAAAGCAGTCACTACCGTCCCCCTGGTCTCCGGCCGCACTCCGTGCTCACCCGGCCTGTGACGGAGTGTTTCTATCTCTGGCACCCGACCCCGTGTGGAGTCTCTAAACCCAGCAGATCCCTGCGGTGTGCTCCCGCGCCGCTCCTCCTGGGGGAGGAAGGAGAGTCTCCCCGGCTCTGCCGCTTGTTGGTTCCCTGCTGGAGGAGCAGTGCCCCGACTGGGCCACGGATCACAGTTTATGGCAACCCCGAGCTGAGAGCCCGCGCCTTGGTTCCGTCTCTGCAGCCGGCTTCCCCACCCCGATACCTGGGAGCTCTGCTGCACTCAGGCACCCCCTGGTCTTTCTGTGACCCCGAGGGTCCTGAGACAGTACTGTCCTGCAAGGGTTCCACCCCCCACTTAGCCACTGGAGCGACGTCCCTCAGCGGAGCCGACTTCTAAAAGTTCTGATTTTGTGCTCCGCGGCTCTAGCACTTGCCGGTAGCGTCTGACAGAGGCCCCCTCCCCCGCCGTCTAGCCTCCCGAATATCGCCTTGGAGTCACTTCTCCGCACGTCCTACCTTCCAGTAAGTGGTCGCTTCTCTGTTCAGAGAGTTGGTGCTACTCTCTTCTTCCATCTCCTGTTGAGTTCGTAGGTGTTCAGAATGGTTTGATCCCTATTCAGCTGAATTCCTGAGACCAGACGAAGTCCAGGTCTCCTACACCTCCGCCATCTTGCTCTGTCCCCATCTATGTGATTTTTAAAAATAGATTTTGTGGAAAAAATTGTGACTCACTGGGTGAGCTCATCCTTTTGAGCTTGGAGGAGTTGGAAATATATCGCATACACTGCTATGGAGGCTAGTCTAGAGTGAAAAGGTACCAAAGATCTCGGGTAAACAGAGAAGTCCTTGGGTGACAGCATTTACCAGGCATGTTCCATGAAACAAATGAT
>NW_027411179.1:0-1024 GCF_003265705.2 Callorhinus ursinus | reverse complement strand
TGCAGAAAAAGCATTTGACAAAGTACAGCATCCCTTCTTGATCAAAACTCTTCAGAGTATAGGGATAGAGGGTACCTACCTCAATAACATAAAAGCCATCTACGAAAAACCTACAGCGAATATCATTCTCAATGGGGAGAAGCTGAGAGCTTTTCCCCTAAGGTCAGGAATGCGGCAGGGATGTCCACTCTCACCACTGCTATTCAACATAGTATTAGAAGGCCTAGCCACAGCAATCAGATAACAAAAAGAAATCAAAGGCATCCAAATCGGCAAAGAGGAAGTCAAACTCTCACTCTTTGCAGATGATATGATACTGTATGTGGAAAACCCAAAAGACTCCACCCCAAAACTGCTAGAACTCATACAGGAATTCAGTCAAGTGGCAGGCTATAAAATCAATGCACAGAAATCAGTGGCATTCCTATATACCAACAACAAGACAGAAGAGAGACAAATCAAGGAGTCGATCCCATTCACAATTGCACCCAAAACCATAAGATACCTAGGAATAAATTTAACCAAAGAGGCAAAGGATCTGTACTCAGAAAACTATAAAATACTCAGGAAAGAAATTGAAGAAGACACAAAGAAACAGAAAAACGTTCCATGCTCATGGATTGGAAGAACCAACATTGTGAAGATGTCAATGCTACCTAGAGCAATCTACACATTCAATGCAATCCCCATCAAAATACCATCCACTTTTTTCAAAGAAATGGAACAAATAATCCTAAAATTTGTATGGAACCAGAAGAGACCCCGAATAGCCAGAGGAATATTGAAAAAGAAAAGCAAAGCTGACGGCATCACAATTACAGACTTTCCAGCTCTATTACAAAGCTGTCATCATCAAGACAGTATGGTACCGGCACAAAAACAGACACATCGATCAATGGAACAGAATCGAGAGCCCAGAAATGGACCCTCAACTCTATGGTCAACTCATCTTTGACAAAGCAGGAAAGAATGTCCAATGGAAAAAAGACAGTCTCTTCAACAAATGGTGTTGGGAAAATTGGAC
>NW_027411178.1:0-1024 GCF_003265705.2 Callorhinus ursinus | reverse complement strand
GTCAGGTTGGTACCGGAGGATCCTCCAGGTGGGAGCCTGGAGGCTCGAGTCAACCAGATCCCACTCAAGTTGCAGTAGGAACAGATGATTTGAGGTGTTCATTTGGAAGATGCATTTCGGTTTTCCAAAAATGTCAAAGTCATCGTTCCACTTTAGAATGAAGATAATTACTACTTAAAAGGCAAGTGTGTGTTTCCCCTTCTCCCAGGAACTGAAGCAGGTGTGCAGGCCATAGGTCAGAGGACCTACTTATCCCCACCTGACAGCACTTTTCTGCTGTGGATCTAGGAGCCTCAATGTTTTGAACATCAGGCTGGGAGTCAGTGATGCAGCATTTCACAGGATGTCAGTGTTCAGAGAAAGCAGCAGGTCCTTTAGGCACAGTGTTATGTTCATTTCAGGACTGGAGGGCAAATATCTCATGAACCCCAAACTTCCGGGGATTTCCTCTTTTCTCTAGTTGATCCAGGTTTATGGTTAGAGTTATGGTACGGTTTAGGGCATCCGTTAGGTATACGGTACGGTTTAGGTCTAGGGTACGGGTTAGCGTATGGTTTAGGGTTAGGTTCGGGACCTCTACACATGTTCCGTGCCTGCTATCACAGGAGTCTAATTCAAACTTGGGAATGCAAGGATCAGCCCGGGGGTGGGCTTGGCATGGAACACAGTTCAGAGGGGTTTGAATCTGCGCTGGCGTCCAGGCAGAGCCACCACCGTCCTTCCTGTGTCCCAGCCCCCGTGGGAAGTTAGTAATGAACGAATTCTGACCTGGTCCTCTCACAACACAGACTTCCAGGGGCTCCCATTAGGGTTAGGCTCAGGTCCTTGGGCCTCGTGTGTGCCCATGTGACGGGCAGTCCCCACAGTGGCTCCTGCCACACCTGAGTCCTGGTCACACATCCCTGTGGAATCCCCTCCCCTCCTGGGTGAATGGCGTATGTGACGGCGCTCTCAGGAAGAGAGTGGCAAAAAAGGCTGGGATGTCATTTCCAAACTGATGGAGTCTGTGACTTCTACTGGTTCC
>NW_027411177.1:0-1024 GCF_003265705.2 Callorhinus ursinus | reverse complement strand
ATGGGGATTGCATTGAATGTGTAGATTGCTCTAGGTAGCATTGACATGTTCACAATGTTGGTTCTTCCAATCCATGAGCATGGAACGTTTTTCCATTTCTTTGTGTCTTCAATTTCTTTCATGAGTATTTTATAATTTTCCACGTACAGATCCTTTGCCTCTTTGGTTCAATTTATTCCTAGGTATCTTATGGTTTTGGGTGCAACTGTGAATGGCATCGACTCCTTGATTTGTCTCTCTTCTGTCTTGTTGTTGGTGTATAGGAATGCCACTGATTTCTGTGCCTTGATTTTATAGCCTGCTACTTGACTGAATTCCTGTATGAGTTCTAGCAGTTTTGGGGTGGAGACTTTGGGTTTTCCACATACAGTATCATATCATCTGCAAAGAGTGAGAGTTTGAATTCCTCTTTGCTGATTTGGATGCCTTTGATTTCTTTTGGTTGTCTGATTGCTGTGGCTAGGACGTCTACTACTATGTTGAATAGCAGTGGTGCGAGTGGACATCCCTGCCGCGTTCCTGACCTTAGGGGAAAAGCTCTCAGCTTTTCCCCATTGAGAATGATATTCGCTGTAGGTTTTGCGTAGAGGGCTTTTATGATATTGAGGTATGTACCCTCTATCCCTATACTCTGAAGAGTTTTGATCAAGAAAGGATGCTGTACTCGGTCAAATCCTTTTTCTGCATCTATTGAGAGGATCATATGATTCTTGTTCTTTCTTTTGTTAATGTATTGTATCACGTTGATTGAGTTGCGGATGTTGAACCAGGCTTGCAGCCCAGGGATAAATCTCACTTGGTCGTGGTGTATAATCCTTTTAATGTACTGTTGGGTCCTATTGGCTAGTTTTTTGGTGAGAATATTTGCATCCATGTTCATCAAGGATATTGGCCTGTAATTCTCCTTTTTGTTGGGATCTTTGTGTGGTTTTGGGATCAAGTTAATGGTGGCCTCATAAAATGAATTTGGAAGTTTTCCTTCCATTTCTATTTTTTTGGAACAGTATCAGGAGAATAGGTATTA
>NW_027411176.1:0-1024 GCF_003265705.2 Callorhinus ursinus | reverse complement strand
GCAATTGTGAAGAAAATAGCTAGAATGGAGAAATCAATTAATGGCAACATAGAGTCTCTAACAGCAGAAATGAAAGCTGAATTGGCAGAACTCAAAAATGCCATCGATGAGATCCAAACTAATCTAGATAATCTAACAGCTAGGGTAAGTGAGGCAGAGGAACGAATCAGGGACCTGGAAGTCCATTTAATAGACAAAAGGGGAAAAGAGGAGGCCAGGGGAAAACAACTCAGAATCCATGAAAATAGAATCAGAGAAATAAGTGACACCATGAAACGTTCCAATGTCAGAATTATTGGAATCCCTGAGGGGGTGGAGAGACAGAGAGGGCTAGAAAATATACTTGAGCAAATCATAGCTGAGAATTTCCCTAATCTGGGGAATGAAACAAACATTCGTGTCTTAGAGGCAGAGAGGACCCCTCCCAAGATCAAGGAAAACAGGCCAATGCCCCGGCATCTAATAGTAAAACTCACAAATCTTAGAACCAATGAAACCATCTTAAGGGCAGTTAGGGGGAAGAGGTTCCTTATATACAGAGGGAGGAACATCAGAATAACGTCAGACCTATCCACAGAGACCTGGCAAGCCAGAAAGAGCTGGCAAGACATATTCAGGGTACTAAACGAGAAGAACATGCAGCCAAGAATACTTTATCCAGCAAGGCTGTCATTTAGAATGGATGGAGAGATGCAGGGCTTCCAAGACCGGCAGAAACTGAAAGAATATGTGACCACTAAGGCGGCTCTGCAAGAATTATTAAGGGGGGTTCTATAAAAGGAGAAAGACCCCAAGAGTGATATAGAAAAGAAATTTACAGGGACAATCTATAAAAACAAGGTCTTCACAGGCAACATGATGACAATAGAGTTGTAGCATTCAATAATCATTCTCAACGTGAACAGCCGAAATGTTGCCATAAAAACGGCACAGGGTTGCAGATTGGATAAAAAGACAGGACCCATCCATATGCTGTCTACAGGAGACTCATTTTGAACCTAAAGATACATCCAGACTGAAAGTG
>NW_027411175.1:0-1024 GCF_003265705.2 Callorhinus ursinus | reverse complement strand
TCTCTAGCTCCTTTAGGTGTAGGGTTTTGTTGTGTATTAGAGACCTTCCTTGTTTCTTGAGAAATGCTTGTATTGCTATCTACTTTCCTCTTAGGACTGCCTTTGCTGTATGCCAAAGATTTTGAACAGTTGTGTTTTCATTGTCATTGGTTTCCATGATTTTTTTTTAATTCTTCTTTAATTTCCTGGTTGATGCATTCATTCTTTAGTAGGATACTCTTTAGCCTCCATGTATTTGAGTTCTTTCCGACTTTCCTCTTGTGATTGAGTTCTAGTTTCAAAGCACTGTGGTCTGAAAATATGCAGGGAATGATCTCAATCGTTTGGTACTGTGTGAGACCTGATTTGGACCTAGGATGTGGTCTATTCTGGAGAATGTTGCATGGGCACTAGAGAAGAATGTGTATTCCGTTGCTCTGGGATGGAATGTTCTGAATATGTCTGTGAAGTCCATTTTGTCCAGTGTGTCATTTAAAGTCTTTATCTCCTTGTTGATCTTTTGCTACGATGATCTCTCCATTTCAGTGAGGGGGGTGTTAAAGTCCCCCACTATTATTGTATTGTTGTTGATGTGTTTCTTTGTTTTTGTTATTAATTGCCTTATATAATTGGCTGCTCCCATCTTAGGGGCATAGATATTTACAATTGTTAGATCTTCTTGTTGGATAGACCCTTTAATTAGGATATAGTGTCCTTCCTCATCTCTTTTACATTCTTTGTTTAAAATCTAATTGTCTGATATAAGGATTGCCACCCCAGCTTTCTTTTGGTGTCCATTAGCATGCTAAATGGTATTCCACCCCTTCACTTTCTTTCTTTTTTTTAAAAATTTTTTATTGTTATGTTAATCACCATATATTACATAATTTGTTTTGGTGTAGTGTTCCATGATTCATTGTTTGTTCATAACACTCAGTGCTCCACGCAGAATATGCCCTCTTTAATACCCATCACCAGGCTAACCCATCCCCCCACCCTCTTCCCCTCCAGAAACCTCAGTTTGTTTTTCAGAGTCCATCATCTC
>NW_027411174.1:0-1024 GCF_003265705.2 Callorhinus ursinus | reverse complement strand
TTCTCCCTCTGACCCTCTTCCCTCTCGTGCTCTCTATCTCTCATTCTGTCTCTCAAATAAATAAATAAAATCTTTAAAAAAAAAACCCATTTTCTTCCCTTGGGCTATACTGTGTATTTAGTCAGGATTTGGATCTCATGTCTGGTAAAGAGACTCAGTTTAAAGATGGGAGCGATAGTAGGGTGGGCACCGAATTATTTTGTGAATTGTTATGCTCTATATAAAACTTTCTTCTTGGATAATTATGCATTGTGGAAAAATTTGAGGGAACAGAAGAATGAAGAAGCATGTGAATCATTGTAAACATTTAAACATTATTAAATCTACAAATATTCAGCACCTGCTGTGCATTCTGTTTTTCCTGTGCCTTTTGTTAGAAATGAGTTCATATGAGCTATGCTACTTTATGTTCATAATTTTTTATATGTTCTCAAGTTTTCCTCTTCCAGTGCTACTTTAAGAAATTTTTTTAGAAAGTATCACATACAAAAAACTATACAACACATGCATCAAGGATAATAATGACAAACCAAAATTCTCATATCCACTGCCTAATTGAAGAAATAAAACACTCTCATTGTTAGAGGCGCTTGGTGTAACCTTTCTCCATACTTTACCCTCTTTCTTCCACAGAGTAACTTGTATTAATCATTTTCTGCTTTTTAAAATAGTTGTATTATATTTTTTGGTAGTTCTTTTAACACTTATTTTGGTTAGCCAGTTTTTCACTTTTCAATAAACCTATTTCTTCTAACTTTCTTGCCCAGGTGTGACTGATCTTCACCTGTAATAGTGGCTCTTAAACTTGAGTCTTTTTGATTCACCTGCAGGACTTTTTTTTTTTTTTTTAAAGTAGGATCCATGCCCAGCGTGGAGCCCAGTGTGGGGCTTGAACTCATGTCTCTGAGATCAGGACGTGAACCGAGATCAGTCAGACACTCAATCAACTGAGCCACATAGGTGCACCCCCCCCCCCGGACTTCTAAAACCTGACTTGCTGCCCTCCCCACCTTAGTTTCTAGTT